>NC_048219.1:123315227-123320636 GCF_002007445.2 Ailuropoda melanoleuca | reverse complement strand
GTCAAGCAGAGAAAGACAATTATCATATGGTTTCACTCATTTATGGAACATGAGAAATAGGAAGATCGATAGGAGAAGGAAGGGAAGAGCGAAGGGTGGTTAAACAGAAGGGGGATGAACCATGAGAGACTGTGGACTCTGGGAAACAAACTGAAGGCTTCAGAGGGGAGGAGAGTGGGGGATTGGGATAGGCCAGTAATGGTATTAAGGAGGCACATATTGCATGGTGCACTGGGTGTTATACGCAAACAATGAATCATGGAACATTACATCAAAAACTGGGGATATACTGTATGGTGACTAACATAACATAATAAAAAATTATTAAAAAAAGAATTATATAAAAAAAAGAAAAAAAAACAAAGTTGGATGTACTGCAATCCCAGATTTCTTATATACCACAAAGCTATAGTAATCGAAACAGTATGGTATTGGCACAAAAGTAGACACATGGATCAAAGAACAGAATAGAGAGCCCAGAAATAAATCCATACTTATATGGCCAATTGACTTATATGGTCAATTAATCTATGAAAAAGGAGGCAAGAATATACACTGGGGAAATGACAGTCTCTTCAACAAATGGTGCTGGGAAAATTGGACAGCTACTACAAAAGAATGAAACTGCACCACTTTCTCATACCATGCACAAAAATAAACCAAAAATAGCTTAAAGACCTAAATGTGAAAAAAAAGACATAAATGTGAGACCTGAAACCATAAAACTCCTAGAAGAAAACATAGGCAGTAATTTCTTTTTCTTTGACACTGACTTTAACAATATTTTTCTAGATATGTCTCCTCAGGCAAGGAAACAAACCAAAAATAAACTATTGGAACTACACCAAAATAAAAATCTTTTGCACAGTGAAGGAAACCATCAACCAAATGAAAAAGCAACCTACCAAATGGGAGAAGGTATTTTCAGATAATTTATTGATAAGGGGTTTATACTGAAAATATATAAAGAATATATACAACTCTACACCGAAAAAAAAATGGCTAGAGAACCTGAACAGACACTTTTCCAAAGAAGACATACTGATGGCTGACAAATGAAAAAATATTCAACATCACTCATCATCAGGGAAATGCAAATCAAAACCACAATGAGATATCACTTTACAGCCATCAGAATGGCTAGAACCAAAAACAAGAAAGAATGAGTGTTGGCAAGGATGTGGAGGGAAAAGAACCTTCATGCAATGTTGGTGGGAATGTGAATTGGCACAGCCACTGTGGAAAACAGTATGGAGATTCCCCAAAAAGTTAAAAATAGAAATACCATATGATCTAGTAATTGCTCTACTAGGTATTTTACTCAAGAAAATGAAAATATTAATTTGAAAGGATATATGCACCTCTATGTTCACAGCAGCATTATTTATAATAGCAAAGATACAGAAACAACCCAAGTGTCGTTTGATAGATGAATGGATAAAGAAGGCGTGATACATGCAAACACATACACACAGACGCACACAGATACACACACACTGAAATATTACTCGGCCATTAAAAAGGATGAGATCTTGCCATTTGTGACAATATGGATAGACCTAGAGGGCATTATGCTAAGTGAAATAAGTCAGACAGAAAAAGACAAATACCATATGATTTCACTTATACATGAACTGTAAAAGAACAAGCAAGCAAAAAAAAAAAAGTATAAACAGACCCCATAAATACAGAGAACACAATGGTGGTCGCCAGATGAAATGGGGGTAGATGGCTGAGTAAAACAGGTGAAGGGGAGTGGGAAACACAGGCTTCCAGTTATGGAAAGGATAAATCACAGAAATAAAAGGTACAACATAAGGAATATTGTCAATGATACTATAATTATATTGTATGACAGATGACAATTACACTTGCAGTGAGCATAGCATACCATATAGACTTGTCCAATCAATACGTTGTACACCTGAAACTAATGTAACACGATATGTCAACTTTGCTTTCATAAAAAAGCCACAAAATAATTTTTTCAAAATAGTCAAGCTCATATAGAACAAAGGACTGATAGAATTGATGTATCAACTTTTTGAACCCCTCATGAACTAACAGATCTAAGCATTGAATGTCAATTATTGATTTTATCCTAAAAAGAGAATCAACCAGACATTGGCTGTCTCCTGATTGAAGTATACAATGCCACTCATAAAGTAGCCTAGCTAAATAAAATTGAACCTGAATCTGATCAAGTCTCCAGATCAAACTACTAGATTACAAGAAGTATAAATTACACGTCAAAATTAGCAATCTCAGATAGAATTTGTTTCTCTGAAAAAAAGTGTATATTTAATTCAGGGAAGGGATTGGGCACCTGCTTGAAACCTATACCTACTGCTTGGACCAATCTCTTCACACAAGGGACTGGAGTGTTACAATTGCACGTGTATCATGTATGCATGCTGTAGCCAGGGATGGTGGTGCTAAAATGTTCGGCAGCTATACCAGGACTTGATAGGAAGTGGAGGGGCAGTCCCTGAAAGGACATAAGGAAGAAAACAGGAGATGTCTACCACAAACAATATGGTGGAAAAACAAACCTTTTTATGTATACTACCTTATTATATGATGCAAGTGAGTAAAGGGAGAATTACTCAGTGATTTATCTGGGATAGTTGCTTAGCAGTTTGAGAAAGAGTCATTATTTCTGACCAAACACCAAAATGAGCTGTGGAGATCAGAGTTAATGGTGGAAATAATCAAACCATAGGAATCTAAAAAGAAGTATGTTGGAACATTTTTCTGAACTCTCAATAGGAAAGTCAAGGAATATGCCACAAAATATTACACGTTCTTTTCTCTCTCTCCTCTTAACTGACTTAAAAACAATATTGTATGCATATATACATACACAATTGTTTTTAAATATATATGCACCTATAATGTATAGAAATGTTATATATTTGTCAATATATTTGTGAAATAAACTCTCACATTCACAATTAATTCACTTCCTGCAAGGATGCCAAAATAATTCAATAGGGAAAGAATAGTCTTTTCAGCAAATGATGCTGGGACAACTGGACAGTCATATGCAGAATGATGATTTTGGAACCCTACCTCACACCACATAAAATCAAATGGATGACAGACCTAAGTGTAAGAGCTAAAATAATACAGTATTAGAAAAAAATATAGGAGTATATCTTCATGACCTCGGATTCAGCAATGTTGTCTTAGATATGACACCACAAGGGATGCTTGGGTGGCCCAGTCAGTTAAGTGTCTGCCTTTGTTCGGCTCAGGTCATGATCCCAGTGTTCTGGAATCAAGTCCCACATCAGGCTCTTTGCTCAGCGGGGAGACTGCTTCTTCCTCTGCCTGCTCCACTTGCCACTCCCCCTGCTTGTGCTGTTTCTCTCTCTCTGACAAGTAAATCTTTACAAAAAGAAAAAAACCTAATATTACAAAATGGGAATCAATTCACCTATCATCTAGGGAACATAAGTATATATGAAGAAAGTAACTTGTTTTAGGAGCCAGAACGGAAGACCAGGGACTTGGAGTCTGTAATCAGAATTCCTTGATCTCTGCGGAATAATCTCTACGGAGGGACCTGAACCAAGGCTCTTCTTCGAGGTCCTCGTGCATCATCATGTGTAGATGTCACTACAGTCACTAGCTAGGGCCCCAAACTGTTTACTGCTTCATACTGAGGGCTTTGTATCAGGAAGAGGTTTTTTCATAGAAGAGAATTTAGATAATTTTGCATTAACAAAGACTGGGAATTATTTTCATTGAGAACACTGGTATGCTACATGATTCAACATAAAATTTTATTAAAAATTTTGTAAAACAACAGTGTCTAGACATTCCTATACTCTGGCAACCCCCCTCTATTTTCCCAGATAAAATTACCACTTAAATATCTTTTCATTTATTTCAACTACAGTATTTTCATGGAGATTATTAGGAGAGACAAAACAGTAGCTGAAAGTAGGCTTTGACAGGAGGGCTAAGCACATTGTGAAGTTTGTACTCTGATGTAGTTTCCACTGGCTTCCTGATTCCCTTTCCCTCCTTTTACTGTGTAAACCTCCTTTGCCTCGCATCCATTTTAGGTTTTATGCTCTCTGTTTTAAAGGAGAAACTCTGATAAATGAATTCATATTAAGATGTCAATGACCTGAAGATGTCCCTCCAGAATTTTTTTTTTTTAAAAGCATTCCCAGGGTGCCTGAGTGGCTCAGTCGGTTGGGCATCTAACTCTTGATTGATTTTGTCTCAGGTCATGATCTCAGGGTCGTGAGATCGAGCCCCGAGTCAGCCTCTGCACTGAGCAAGGAGACTGCTTGAGGTTCTCTCTCTCCCTCTCTCCGCCTCTCCCCCTGCTTGCTCTCTCTCTCTCAAAATAAATAAATAATAAAAAATTTAAAAAGCAGTTTCCTTCCATGGGAAAAAAAATATTACTCTAGATTTATGTGAGGAACATGTTTCGAGTAAAATCTCGGCATATAATAGTTCTGCTAAGCCAATTACTTTGTCACTCAGCATGATAAAAGAATTGCAATTAAACAATAAACCCAACTATTCAATGTTTATTTTGATATAGTTGTCAAGTACTTAACTAAGAAAATACCATCAGTCTAGAAATAAATACAGCACAGAGATACGGTTAAAAGTAGAAAGAAAGTGCATTGGCAACACTTTTTCCACTTAGCAGTCAAGACCAGGGTAAACAGGGAAAGAAGCATCATCAATAGGCGAAGAGAGTTTCTTCACACTTATTTATTAAGAAGGGAATTGAAGACAATGTTGAATTTCTCCTGAAAATCAAAGCAGTCAAATCACACAGAGTCGATCTCCAGAGAAAATAAATTAGGTTAGTGATCTGTGTTTTCCAATCTGGTGTGTGAAGTGGTTTCATACTCTGGTTTTATTCTGAATGTCCATGATTACCAAAAAATTTTGAACACCTTTTCACATACTTATGAGCCATGTCTGCTATATCTCAACAAAATTTCTGGTTATGTCTGTTGACATCTTTCTATTGGAGTATTTGTTTTTTTCTTATTGAGTCACAGGAATTATTTAAATATTTTGGATAAATCCTTTGTTGATTTCATGTGTTGAAATTACCTTCTCCCAGCTTATGGTTTATCTTTTCACTCTCTTAATGGTATCTTTTGATGAACTGAAGTTCTAAACTTGAATATAGTCTGTTCATTGTTTTTTTCTACTTTTCTGTCTTAAGAAATCTTTCCCTACCATAATGCAATTAAGATATTATCCAATATGAGGTTAAGATGGCGGAGGAGTAGGGGACACCTTTTTCAGCCGGTCCCCTGAGTTGAGCTGGATAGGTACCAGACCAGCAGGGAATATCCACGGAATCAGCCTGAGACGCAGGAAGATACATCTGGATCTCTACAAATGAACATCTCCAGCGCTGAGTAT
>NC_048219.1:123302590-123309573 GCF_002007445.2 Ailuropoda melanoleuca | reverse complement strand
AAAATAAAATTAAAAAAAAAAAGATATTATCCAATATTGTCTTCTAAAATTTGATTGTATTGTTGGGGCACCTGGGTGGCTCAGTTGGTTAAGTGTCTGCCTTCAGCTCAGGTCATGATCCCCGGGTCCCAGGATCCAGCCCAGCATGAGGTTCCCTGCTCAGCAAAGAGCTTGCTTCTCCCTCTCCCTCTGCCTTCCACTCTGCCTACTTGTGCTCTCTCTCTCTGTCAAATAAATAAATAAAAATGTTAAAAAATAAATTAAAATAAAATAAAATTTGATTGTATTGTTTTTCTATTAGGTCTGTAATCCATCTTTTTTGTATGTATGGTGAGAGGTAAGGCATGCAATTTCATCCCCCCTTCTATGGTTTATAGAAATGTAATATATTAATATTGATGTATCTAGCAACTTGCTAAGTTTTTGAAATTGTTCTAATGATTAATCCCTAGATTATGTTAGGTTTTTATGTGGACAATCATATCTTGTCACCTGCAAAAAAAAATGGACTTTTGTTTCTTCTTTTTCATCTCTATTCTTTTTCTTTCTGCTTTTCTGTTTACCTGGAATATTCAGTACACTATTGAATAGCAATAGTTATTGTGGCTATCCTTGCTATTTTTCCAATGCCAAGAGTAGGCTTTCATTGTTTCACAAATAAAATTTGATATGTGATTTTATACATATCTTTTGCCAAATTTCAAATGTTCTCTGTTATTCCTAACTTTCTAAGAGTTTTATCATGAATAAATGATGTTTCATCCTATGACCTTTCTCCTTTAAATTGTTAAAGGGGTCATTTAAACCTTGTCTTTCTGGAGTTAAACCCAATTTTGTAAAGATACATTACTTTTTTTTTTATTAGCTGGATTTGACTTGCTGATACTGTGGTTAGGGGTTTTGCACTTCATGAATGATACTGACTTGTAAATTTTCGTCCTCACAATGTCCTTTTAAGTTTTTCTTTTCTTCCACTTCATTTGCTCCTTTTTCTAGTTTCTTAAGTGAAAACTTAGGTCATTGATTTCAGAGTTCTTTTCAAATAACATTCAACACTGTCAGGACAGTGTAGTAGGCAATGTTGTTAATAATCAGTAGGTCTTTACTGATGTTTTTTTCTAGTAGTTTCATCAATTTCCAAGAAAGATCTCCAACTATAATTGTGGAATCATCGATTTTGTCAACTTTTATTTATGAATTACACATTATGCTAGATTGCTTTATAATTCCACAGGTCCCAATGGTTCTGTTCTTTTTACTTTTAACCCTTTCCCCTCTCAGCAAACTGAATCCCTCCCACTGATCTATCTTCATTGTCTCTGACTCTTTCCTCTGTCGTGTCCATCCTGCTATGAAGTCCACCCAGTGAAACTTTAATTTCACATATTGAATTCTTCAACTCTAGAAGTTCCATCTTATTTATGTTTATAGTTTCTATTTCTCTGCAGTGGTTTCCTATTCTTTCATTCCAATCATATTGTCCTTGGCCTCACTGAGCATAGCTATAATCACTGCTTCAAAGCTTTGACATTTCGAACATCTGGGTGATCTGGGATCTGCTGCTGTTGGTTATTTTTTTCTCCTACATGCCCTTAATTCTTTGAATGTCAAGAAAACATGGGTTGTTTCCTGGATATTGTAAATGTTATGCTGTGGATTCTGGACTCGGCTTCTTTCATATTTCTCCAAAGAGGAATGAAGTTCTCTTTTAGCAGGATGCTCATTGGTTAGACTTATACCACAAGCTCTCTCTTGCCTGTAGCCAGGAGAGCTCAAATTCCAGATCACATCTTTTCTTTTAGGGGAACTGCTACGGTTTGCCCTATGTATGTGTTGTTCAGAGGTCGGCCTTGGGCAGAGTGTACACAGAGTAATTTTGGGTCCCCCTTCTTAGGCTCTCTCTTGTCTGGGATTTTGGTCTTAGTCTCTGGAAGCTCTTGTTACTCCAGGTTCTGACCCTTGGCTGCTCAGGACAGAGGATGGCTGATTTTCTTATCAGAATTTGAACTGCTCACGTCATACTGCATCTACACAATCTACCCCTGGGGTCAAGCTGTAAAACAAAACAGGAAATTCACCCCACACTGGTCTTGTCTTTCAAATTTTAACTTCTCCCCAAAGATGCTGCCTTTTGTTCACTCTGCAGAGCTCCCAGGTAGTGTTTAGCTTTTGTTATCTGGTTGAAATTTTGGCCTATTAGAATCTTACTCTTCTGTGCTAGGAGAGAAACTTTTCCACATCTGAAGTTATAAAGTCATGTTTTAAGAAGAGATGTTAGCTAAATAGACACAAAAAATTTGTTGACAATTGACAGAAGTAAAACATGCCCTGCAAAGCTATGCTACATTTACTGATGAGAGGGTAAATGTGCTTTTCCCCATCGTTGTGACAATGCCACAGCTGGCCAACCTACTCACAGTCTTCTCAGGGTTGCTTCTAAAGGCAAGAAAGACTGTGAAGAAGCTGGGGATGAGTCTGTCATAAGGCTTTCAGATGTCCCTCACAGCATGGCTTATTCTAAATCACTGACTTTGGGTATGGAGAACTAGCTCCTCTGAGACAGCGCAGAACCTCTGGCTTTTTCACGGTCATCATGGTCGCTGACAGCTTTGTAACGTTGCAGCAACAATTTCCCAGAGTAGACATCACTTTAATGGTGCTTTCTAGGAGGCAGGGGTCATTTACCTCAGAGACACTTCAAACGCATTCATTGCTGTATTTTTGTTTTGAAGGACAGAGGGTAACTTGCCGAAAGCTGTACACATCACTGGTTAATGTGGGATGCGGGGCAGCCAGGGCCCCTGGAGTACTGATGGCATGTTCAGAGGCATCTCATGATAGACCGTATAGGATGTTGGACATACATTTAAATGCCAAACTTGTCAGAAACAGTATTTTTTTTTCACTGTTCCCATGTTTACTAATGAAGAAATCTCAATGAAACTTGGCAAGTCTGAAAATGTTCCATGATCCTTAAACTGGTCTGTACTTCTTGTATTGATACTTATGGGTCAAAGATAATGTGCATGACTGTGAGAGAAGGTTGTGCCCCTTAGATCCCAAATCTTTGTGTGTGTGTGTGTGTGTGTGTGTGTGTGTGTGTGTGTGTTTAAACAGGCATGGCTTCAGGTCATGTTTAAGTATTTTAAAGCACTATTTTTCAAAATGTGGCCCAAAGAGCTCCTGCATTAAAATCCCCTGTGGTGTTGCAATGTAGGGATAGAGGGAACATACCTCAATATCATAAAAGCCATATATGAAAACCCACAGTGAATATCATCCTCAATGGGGAAAAACTGAGAGCTTTTCCCCTAAGGTCAGGAACACGGCAGGGATGTCCACTCACACCACTGCTGTTCAGCATAGTACTGAAGTCCTAGCCTCTGCAATCGGACGACAAAAAAAATAAAACACACCCAAATTAGCAAAGAAGTCAAACTTTCACTCTTCATAGACGACATGATAACTCTGTGTAGAAAACCCAAAAACTCCACCGAAAAATTGCTAGAACTGATAGAGGAATTCAGCAAAGTTGCAGTACACAAAATCAATGCACAGAAGTCAGCTGCATTTCTATACACTAACAATGAGGCAGAAGAAAGAGAAATCAAGGAATCAATCCCATTTACAAGTGCCACAAACCATAAAATACCTGGGAATAAACCTAAGCGAGGAAGTAAAGTATCTGTACTCTGAAAACCATAGAACACTTATAAAAGAAATTGAGGAGGACACAAAGAAATGGAAAAACATTCTATGCTCATGGATTGGAAGAACAAATATTGTTAAACTGTCCATGCTTCCCAAAGCAATCTATACATTCAATGCAATCCTTATCAAGAATCCATCAACATTTTTCACAGAGCTGGAACAAACAATCCTAAAATTTGTATGGAACCAGAAAAGACCCCAAATAGCCAAAGGAATGTTTAAAAAGAAAACCAAAGCTGGAGGCATCACAATTCTGGACTTCAAGCTATGTTACAAATCTGTAGTCATCAAGACAGCATGGTAATGGCATAAAAACAGACACATAGATCAATGGAACAGAATAGAGAACCCAGAAATGGACCCTCAACTCTATGGTCAGCTAATCTTCAACAAAGCAGGAAAGAATGTCCAATGGAAAAAAGATAATCTCTTCAACAAATGGTGTTGGGGAAATTGGACAGCCACATACAGAAGAATGAAACTAAAACAGTTTCTTACACCATACACAAAAATAAACTCAAAATGGATGAAAGACCTAAATGTGAGACAGGAAACTATCAACATCCTAGAGAACACAGGCAGCAACCTCTTTGACCTTGGCTGCAGCAATTTGCTAGACATGACTCCAAAAGCAAGGGAAACAAATGAACTATTGGGACTTCATCAAGATTAAAAGCCTTTGCACAGGGGCGCCGGGGTGGCACAGCGGTTAAGCGTCTGCCTTCGGCTCAGGGCGTGATCCCAGCGTTATGGGATCGAGCCCCACATCAGGCTCCTCTGCTATGAGCCTGCTTCTTCCTCTCCCACTCCCCCTGCTTGTGTTCCCTCTCTCGCTGGCTGTCTCTATCTCTGTAGAATAAATAAATAAAATCTTTAAAAAAAAAAAAAGCCTTTGCACAGCAAAGGAAACAGTCAACCAAACTAAAAGGCAACCCACAGAATAGGAGAAGATATTTGCAAATGTTTTATCAGAAAAAGGGCTAGTATCCAAAATCTATAAAGAACTTATCAAACTCAACACCCAAAAAACAAAATATCCAGTCAAGAAATGGGCAGAATACATGAACAGACATTTCTCCAAAGAAGACATACAAATGGCCAACAGACGCATAAAAAAATGCTCCACGTCACTCGGCATCAGGAAAAAACAAATCAAAACCACAATAAGATACTACCTCACACCAGTCAGAATTGCAAAAATTAACCACTCAAGAAACAACAAATGTTGGTGGAGATGCGGAGAAAGGGGAATCCTCTTACCCTCTTGGTGGGAATACAAGCTGGTGCAGCGATTCTGGAAACAGTATGGAGGTTCTTCAAAAAGTTGAAAATAGAGCTAAGCTATGACCCAGCAATTGCACTATCGGGTATGTACCCCAAAGACACTAATGTAGTGACCCAAAGGGGCACCTGCACATAAATGTTTATAGCAGCAATGTCCACAATAGCCAAACTATGGAAAGAGCCCAAATGTCCATTGACAGATGAATGGATAAAAGAAGATGTGATATATAGATATAGATATAGATATAAAATAAATACCATATATAATGGTATATACCATATATAATGGAATATTATATGTATATATAATGGAATATTACACAGCCATCAAAAATGAAATCTTGCCATTTGCAACAACACGGATGGAACTAGAGGGTATTATGCTAAGCGAAATAAGTCAGTCAGAGAAAGACAAACACCATATGATTTCACTCAAATGTGGAATTTAAGAAACAAAACAGATGAACATAGGGGAAGGGAAGGAAAAATAAAATAAGTGAAAATAGAGAGGGAGGCAAACCCTAAGAGACGCTGAACTCTAGGAAACAAACCGAGGGTTGCTGAAGGGGAGCTGGGTGGGAGAATGGGGTAACTGGGTAATGGGCATTAAAGGAGGGCATTTGATGTAATTTTTTTTATCAAAACTAAATGTACTTTTATCAAAACTAAATGTATTTTCCAAATTAAATAAATTTAGTGTAAAGAATATCACTTTCATTATCACAAGTCTCTTTACTACCTGGCTTAATAGAAGTCAGCTGTATTCTAATATCTGTTTCTTTTTTCGATATGTTGTTTTGGTCAAGTATATGAAGAAAATATGGCCTTATGCAGAAATGCAGTTGGAAAAGGAAGACGTGTTTTAAAAGCTTTACGGATAACTGAAGATATTCTTCTCTGATACAATACCAATGTTCAACGAGTAATAAAGTTTCTTAAAGATTAGCTACAATGGGGGCGCCTGGGTGGCAGAGCGGTTAAGCGTCTGCCTTCAGCTCAGGGCGTGATCCCGGCGTTACGGGATCGAGCCCCACGTCAGGCTCCTCTGCTATGAGCCTGCTTCTTCCTCTCCCACTCCCCCTGCTTGTGTTCCCTCTCTCGCTGGCTGTCTCTATCTCTGTCAAATAAATAAATAAAATCTTAAAAAAAAAAAAGATTAGCTACAATGAGTAATCTGAAATCAATGGTGTTTTCATCNGTGTTCCCTCTCTCGCTGGCTGTCTCTATCTCTGTCAAGTAAATAAATAAAATCTTAAAAAAAAAAAAAGATTAGCTACAATGAGTAATCTGAAATCAATGGTGTTTTCATCCTCTGTTACATTAAAATCCATTGCACTATTTACTGCGCTCTGAGAGGATCTTTTACAAGGTCCATGATTTTGATCTCTCAGACTCCTTGAAGTGTCTCAGGCACCCCAGAGTTCCTTCGACTGCGCTTTGAGAACCAACTATATTAACCCTCTACATTCTGCATCTCTTGTTTTTAAAACTGTACCCAGTTGTGTTTTCACGGCTGTGAAAGCCAGAGGCTGGTGCGTCCAGGAACCCCCAATGTGGTACATCTCGGACCGGTTACCAGAGGCTCCTTTAAAGAATGGGGAGAGTGACTTTGTGGTTAAGGCACAGCCATCTAGATGAGCTGCAGGGCTGGGTGAGAGGCTGTCAGAAATCCCTAAGTCTGTGCCTAATAAACTGGTCGCTCTTCTTCATCTGTGTAAGAAAAGCCAATCTCTAATGGTGGATGTTGTGTTAATTCTGTGTGCTTCTAGTTGAATAAAAAGAAAAACATGGTGTGGATGAAAAAAATTATAATAAAATGTATCCAGAATCTTGTTCTTACTCAGGTATGGTGAGGCCCGCTGATGAAGAGATGATTGACATTGAAAAGACGTTTGGTTACTTAGAGTTCCCTAGGAGAGGGAGCACGGCATGCCACACAGGGCCCCAGTAAGCAGGCAGTCAGAAGGCAGAGCAAGCCGGGGCGGGGG
>NC_048219.1:123284839-123302584 GCF_002007445.2 Ailuropoda melanoleuca | reverse complement strand
GGGGGGGGGGGGGGCGGGGAGGAACACGCGTGCGCAAAAGCCTTGACTGCAGTTTCCACGGGACGGAATGGATGAGGCAGGGTAAGCAGCTGAACAGATTTAGGATCAGATAGTTGGAGTAATTTCTTTGGGCTCGAGGCGACGGGTGTGGTCTCTCTGGCTGTCTGCTACCTGGCCCTGAGGTGATTCAGGCGGGAAAATGGTGTCCTGCCCTGCAGGAGCCTAATGAAAGGAGGCAGATGGGGTAAGGGCCTGGGATTGGTTGGCATATCAAAAGTGTGCTTGTCCTTCCCAGGTGAGTAGTTTGCTATCTGTAGGAATTAGCTACCCCTTAGGGGGGCAGTCCCTCCTCAAGTCTACAAGGCCCCATGATGTCAAAGCATCAAGAAATACAAAAGGGGTTCCTGGGTATCTTACTTGGTTAAAGCGTCCGACTCTTGGTTTCGGCTTAGGTGGTGATCTCGGGGGTCCTGGGATCGAGCACTACATCGGGCTCCATGATCAGCAAGGAATCTGCTTCAGGATTCTCTCTCTCTTCCTCTGCCCCTCCTACCCCTATGCCTACTGAGTGCTCTCTCTCTCAAATAAATAAATAAATCTTTAAAAAAAGAAATATAAAAAATAAATATACCTGGGGCGCCTGGGTGGCACAGCGGTTAAGCGTCTGCCTTCGGCTCAGGGCGTGATCCCGGCGTTGTGGGATCGAGCCCCACGTCAGGCTCCTCTGCTGTGAGCCTGCTTCTTCCTCTCCTGCTCCCCCTGCTTGTGTTCCCTCTCTCGCTGGCTGTCTCTATCTCTGTCAAATAAATAAATAAAATCTTTAAAAAATAAATAAATAAATAAATAAATAAATAAATAAACCTGATACTAACATAACATTGTGTATCAACTACACTTCAATAAAAGTGAATAAAAATACGACCAATACACCTTTCAGGTTGGTTTACTTTCCCATAGTATACCAGATATATTTTGACCCCATCCCTTTTCTTAATCCTATTTAACCCCTATGTTTGTTTTACCCATTTGTATTTTCTCATCCGTCATGATCAAGATCAAAGCTCCTCTCTACTTTGAAGCCTTCCCTGACAAATAATTTGGTATTTTATCAATCGTACGTTCCTCTCCAGCACCACTTGAACTATTGTCCTATGTTGTTGTTTAACGTCCCAGAGGTATAAGTTAAACCTCTCCAACTAGATTGCTAATCTCTGAGATCAGCACCCTCATTTTATACAGTTGGCATCTTCCAGACTTACATCTACCTTTACTCTGTGGACGTAAACCTGCAGCTCCCGCCCCCGCCCCACCCCAGGACTGAGCCTCCATGGTTGTTGCTCTGGTTTGTCTCATCCCGGCTTGCCCATATCTCATTTTCTCTGCTCCTATCTTCTTCTCGGATCTCCTCGCCATGGTCCTTCCCTTTGAACTGGATAGATGCCTATGACCGGTCTTTCCGTGCTGCCCTTCTCTCTACTTCTTGGGTGGTCTGCCCTTGTTTCTCAGAGCACATTTGCTCCTGGTCATGCTGGCTCTCGTCCATCTGCTGGGACCTTTCCTCACCTCTTCTATGAGTTGTAGGAAGAGTGAAACAGGCAGAAGTCTTGGATTATTGTAGATCTTACACAGATGTATGTGGACTTACGGCTTTAAAGCCTTTTAAGTCACACTGTGTTCAATAATTTGAAATTTTATACATGATTTGTGTCATCAAAAACAATCAACGTTTTAACAAGCCTCTTCTGTGTTCCCCTTCTCCTGTGTCTTAAGAGCTTGAAGATAATTCATGAAAAATATCTAACTACTTTGTTTTCACGGTCTTGTCTGACATGTAATCTTTGCCTAAAGGAGTTGGAAACCCATCTCAACCTTCTTTGATTTAGTTAAATGGTCTTATTTGAAAGCTTATTCTGAAACAAAACCTCATAAATGTCATATAACTAACATGAATACTATGGTGGGGTCTTTAGAAGTACATTTTCCTTTCTTTAGCTTTGACTCAAGATCACAGCCTGATGTGTACTACAGTTAGATTAGATGTCGTCAATAAACAGCAACAAAAATTTGTGTGTGTGTGTGTAGTTTTTCTTCCTTTCTATTTTTTAATTAAATTTATTCATATTCCTTCTTAACATCTATCTTTCTTAAGTGATAGCCTTAATCATTTGGCCGGTTTCCAGATAATAGGACTCAATATAGTTTATCACTCTAATGATGTCTTTCTGGATTTTTCAAGAGCATTCTAGTCTTCCTGAGGTACCACATAACTAGAATCATAGAAATACTTCCACAGCTTTTAGAGTAGGGTTTTATAGAAAAGTAAGTGAAGGTTTTCTGCATTGTTTCTAAATGTCTTTTCTATTTAAAAAATATTAAATATTTTAAACATCTTAAACACCTTAAAGTGTGGAGTGATCCACCACATTTGCTTGTCATGGAGTTCAATGTCACTTAACATTATGGCACATTCACTTTGGTCTTCTACCATGTTTAAATTTATTTACTATTCAGCTTATTGAATAAAGCCATTTAAGCTAGTATAGTGATAAATAGAAACAGTAAAATGTCTCCCCCCAAAAAAAAACTTCTTTCAATTTTTGCCCCTCTTCTTTTCTTACAGTGATTGCACTGATATCTCTAGTACATGCCCTCTTTTATTATACTGATGCTATGATACTTACAACTTCTTGCTTTATTCCTTGTTTTTTAATTGGGCCTATAATCTTTATAGATTTCCCTATTTCTAGTCCAATTATTTCAGCTACTGAAGTAGCTACATTGTTTAAAATTTGCTAGTTCATTCTCAAATTCACACAATTTCCCTCCCAGATTAGGTGGGGACATGATGACCCACAGCTGGGTGAATGTGTGAGGGTAAGAGAATCTGATGTCCAGGAAGATCTGAAACACAGACCTGACAGCAAGGCTGGAACAAACCTGGCGGAGAGTTGAACTGGTGTGACTGTTTGCTGAATTTGTTTGTTGCTAACCGAAGTGGCGGTTAGAAGGGGCACCGCAGAGCAGAGGATGGTGGGAATGAGGCACAGGCTGGGAATCAGACGCACTGAGTGGAACAAGCCGGTGCATGACAGAAAGCAGGATGGAGGTGCCTAGAAAGACTTTACACAGGGCTTGGGGAGAACCATCGGAGCTTCTCATAGGGTACCTGAGGCCCTAATACATGAATCAAAGTGGTTCAGGACATGGAGAAGGCACAGGTGCATTCATTCAACCCGAAGCTGTTTACACGTCCATCGAGCCAGGTGCAGATGATACACAGACTGTAAGTCTTGTTTTTGGTACATTAGAGAGGTATTATTTGATATAACATAAACCTTTTTCGGTGCAAACAAAACTTAAATCTTTTTAAGGACATCTTGTCTCTACGCTTAACCTGGGACCCATAAAATGTCTTATTAAAAATGTGAATATAGGGGTGAGTGGGTGGCTCAGTTGGTTAAGCATCTGCTTTCAGTTTAGATCATGAACCCGGGTCCTGGGATCAAGTCCCACATCGGGCTCCCTGCTCAGCGGGGAGTGTGCTTCTCCCTCTGCCTGCCGCTCCCCCTGCTTCTGCTCTCTCTCTGTCAAATAAATAAAATCTTTTTTAAAAAATGTGAATATACTTGTAGAAAATATTGTGAATTCCTGCAACAAATGTGGTTTCTTGTTCCTTATATAAATCTTTGAAATGTTTCTTCAATGGACAATTGCCCTTGACTAGAAAGAATAGATAAACTTTGACTAAAGTAAGAACATGACAAGACATTTGGGGAAAGCAATGTAAGCTGTGTGTATGTTGGGTTAGAAGGCATGTATTAATTATGCCTCAAAAAGGCATCTTAGAATTTTGAAGTCAGTTTCCTAAAGCTATTAGTTCATACTTAGTATCCTGGAAATTACTGGAAACCAAAAATAGAAATATAATCCTACCTGTTACAAAACCATGTTATGTCTCTACTTGGAATGTTTCACTTCAAATAAGACTACAGTGTTCATGGAAAGGATCAAAAAAGGGAACCCAAACTGGACAGGACATGAAGACAGATTTTTAAAAAATAATTCTTGTTTATTCTAGAGAAAGAAAGACTTAAAAAGTTGGATCGTAGGAAGATATAGCTGAGTACAAATATTGAATAAATTCTGAATACTTGAAATTAGGCTGCATCTTTTAGAGTAAAAACAGCTAAATTTTGGAATAAATGACTATTCCATAGCATTTGTTAATGTGGCTATCTGTTGTATTACAGCAATGTTTTATTAATTTATTTTTTTAGATTTTTATTTATTTATTTGAGAGAGAGAGAGAAAGCGTGTGCACAAGCAGGGAGAGGGGCAGAGGATGAGGGAGAAACCGACTCCCCGCTGAGCAGGGAGCCTGCCTCTGGGCTCCATCCCAGGACCCTGGGATCATGACCTGAGCCGAAGCACCCAGGCGCCCCTACAGCAATGTTTTAAAGCTCAATTGCATGTTGGTATTTTACCTGACATTAGTGCCCTGCCCAGATAACTGTTGTTCTGACTGTACCTCTACAGAGACCCATGGAGTTCAATCATCATAGGCCCAATAAACATCCCTGAATGACCAGACAAAATGAAATTAAGTATAAATAAATAATTTCTTTACATTAAAACTAAAAGGGAGACAGTTCATTGCATTCTCATGATGAAGACTAAGTGAACATTATTTTTTAAAATAGCACAAACTGGTTTATTGACATTCATTGGCAAAATGAATTAGTCAACAAATACTTTTTATTAAACTCAATGTATTATTCATATGACTTTTAAAGATAAATAGAAAGGGCAATGTTTTTTATTTATTCTGTATTATTATTATTTTTAAGTAATCTCTGTGTCCATGGGGCTCAAATTCACGACCCGAGATCAAGAGTCCCATGCTCCACCAACTGAGCCAGCCAGGCGCCCTGAAAGGGCAATGTTTTTAATTTTGGCCAATTTAGTCCCTGAGATTTGTTTCGAAGTTTGCGGCTAGGTTTTATGGTTATTAAGGTCAGCCCAGTTGATTCCAGGAATGAGGCAATGTCGCCACCTACTGTGCAGAGCATGATAATGATAAAGGGAAAAATGAGTAACTTTATGAAGTAAATATTAAGCTAATTTTTGGTGTAATTTTATTACACCGTTCTTCAGTTGTTTTGCCAGTAAGGTGAATTACTGAGAATCAACCAATTGTTCTAGGAGTCTCATCACACTAGGCCTTTGTAGCTGTGGACTTCTAAGGTAAACTTCCTCTCAGTATTTTTTTTTTTTTTTGAGTATAGTTGACATACAACGTTACATTAGTTTCAGGTATACAACTTGGTGATGTGACAGCTTTGTACATTATGTAATGTTCTTTACAAGTGTAGCCACCATCTGGCCTGTTACATCACTATTATAATATTAACTGTATTCCCTAATCTGTTCCTTTTATTCTCGTGACTTCTATTATTATTGTATCACCATCAGTTTCTCTCATTGTTTCAATTAACATTTGCTTTATGTATTTAGGTGCTCCAGTGTTGGGTGTGTAGATATTTACAATTGGTATATTCTCCTGTTGAATTGACCCCCTTATCATTATGTAATGACTTTGTGTCTTGTTAGTCTGTTTTCAAGTCTGCTTTGTCTGGTACAGGTATTGCTATCCCAGCTTTTTTTTTTTTTTCTTCCATTTGCCTGGCGAATATTTTTCTATCCTTTCACTTTCAGACTGTTCCAGTATGGGCTTTTAGGGTGGAGTGGGAGAGAGTGTGTCTGCAGCTCTTCTGTCCTTTAAAACTGAAGCTTCCTCCCCCCCCCGCCCCCCATATCCCAGTGCTACCTGGGCTGGTGTGGGCTTGCGGAGCCTGGGCTAGCTGGGGTTACAAGCTCCCTGTGATGACCGGATTTGGCAGTTAAAGCATTGGGACCCACCTGTAATGACTTCCAGACCATTATGGTGTTTGGACCCTGCTCTGGAGTGGGTTTTTAAGATGAGGTGGGAACATAAACCGTGTCGTTTTCCAATCTCTCTGACCTGGAGGGCTTTTGGGCAGCTCCTCCACTGCTCGGTGAAGTTCTAGTGTTGTCTCTTTTACATACTAGTTGCTCTTTAAACCACTGCTTTTTTTCTGTGCCCAAAGACTGAGAGATCTGTTCCCATCTCTCAGTACTATCCCTCCCCACTGCTGTTCTTAGCATAGGGGGGAGGGGTTTCCCCTTGGTACTGTGGTTCCTTCTCTCTTGCTGTTCTCTTGCCGTTCTATCTTTGGTTGTTCAGTAGCTGTTCAGTCAGCCCTCAGTTCCACCTCAGGATGAATTGTTCTTTTACTAGGTGTAGTTTGGTGTGTTCCATGGAGGAGGTGAGGGCTTCCTACGTTGCTATCTTGGACTGGAACTCCTCAGTATCTTTCTTCAAAACATATACACACATGTACACACACACACAATTTCCTGAATTTGTGCATCTTTTTCTCTTCTCCAACCCTTTAAACATGACCTTTTACTGTTATCTTCGTTTCCATTTATCCTTTACTTTTCCATAAGCTGATTTCCAATGTGATCTTTTTTCTAGACTGTCCATACAGTTTCTTTTTTTATTTTGCCAAGGATCCAATCTATCCAATTTGTGAGAGTTTGGTTTGAGATACATCTTTTCAATTACAATCAGAACAATTACTGACACCAAATTTGTTGGGATAACTACCCCCATTAGGCAACTAAATACTTTAAATGTGTGCGTACGAAAATACTACTGTTGTATTTAGCCAACACTTGGTGCTTCTCTGTCTTTTGCCTATGTATTCTCTACAGTTAACCAATCATTTTCATAAATGACCCCTCCCATCTAAATATAACTCATTTGATGGCAGTTATTATATCATTTTCATGCCCCCCATCATCAACCCTTGCCCTACCACTCGTATTTTGCAAACAGTAGGCAACTAATGTTTACTATATAAAATGTGAGACATAAAATGTACCTGAAAGATGCTCTTATCCATTGTGAAGGAGTGGGGGAAATAAAGTAACACAAAGGTAGAAAAAAAAGTAATAAGACTTTTATTGGATATTTGTTCTTTTCAGCCAACTACAGGAGAACAGTGGTGAGAACTGGACGGTGAGAAGAAGTAATTAGAGGGATACAGGACAAGTAATCAGTCAAACACAAGGCTATTCAAGTGTGTCTTAGCTCAAGCTACTATAACAAAATACCATAGACTGGGTGGTTTATAAACAACAGAAATTTATTGCTCATAGTTCTGGAGGCTGGAAGTCTGGGATCAAGGTGTCAGCATGGCCAGGTTCTGGTGAGGATCCCCTTCTGGGTTACAGACTGCCATGTTCTTGTGGTATCCTCAGATGATGAAAAGAGAGTGAGCTAGCTCTCTGGCCTCTTCTCATATGGGCATTAATCTTATTCCTGAGGACTCCACTGTCATGACCTAGTTACTTCTCAAAGGCCCCACCTCTAAGTATCATTCTATTAAGGGTTAGATTTCAAAGTATGAATTCGGGAAGGGGGCACAAACATTCAGTCCATAATGCAGTATTTATAGTATTCTAAGAAATAGGCTAATTTCTTGGGATGGGCACAGGATTTAAAAACCACACAGATCCTTATATTGTGATCTTGGGGAGTTACAACTATCACACACAATAGGTTAAAAGAACATTATGTGCTACATAGTGCAATGTTGACCATGTGTTCAACAAACATTTCAGGGAAGTGGAAGGCATGTGGACTGGGACCAACAGGAGAATGCTTCTGCAGAAGATGGGTGTTGAGTCAGATCTTAAATTTCCAGATGTGAAACAAAAAGAGGCAAAAGATGAAGATGGGTGAAAGAAGAAAGGATGCATTTTTGGAAAGTAAAATACCAAAAAACACAAGTAATACTAACAAAAAACACTTCTATTTCTCCTTCGACTAATTTTCATGATATTGTCTAGTGCTGCTCAAATATACCAGTCACTAGCCACGTGTGGCTATTTAAGTTTATATTAATTTAAATGAAATAAAATTTAAAATTCAATTCTTTAATTGCACTAGGCAATTTCAAGGGATCAATAGCCACAGTTGGCTAGTGGTTACTGTATCGAAGAGTGCAATATAAGACACATCCATCATTGCAAAAAGTTCCTTTGTAAGTGCTGCAATAAGTGCTATTGGGCACTTATTATATGAGAAGCTCTCGTGATCCCATTTAATCTTCATAGCAAATCTGTGAAGTATATACTTATGGATAAGAACACCAAGGTTCCTAGAACTTGAAGTATTTTCCTAAAGTAACATAGTAAGTGACAGGGCTGTGACTTGAAGTTTGATCTGACTTCACAAACTGATGCATTAAGCCATGGAAAATAAGGTTCCTGGGTAAGGAAAAGTGAGTTCTTTACCAAAGACAATGACATCCTAGATTGAACTGTTTGTGGCAGGAAAAATCCAGTAGGTTCTTGAAAAAGGAAACAAAACCAGAAAAACGGTGTTTCAGGATAATTAAATGGGTTTATGTGCAGGGCTAGGCTAGCTGATATGATGTTTTTAGAAGAAAAAAAGACCCTTTCTGGGAGAGACGCAGGCTTAAGGGCTTGTGGCTTGATTAACAAAGCAGGAAGTAGATCCCAGCCCCTTTGCATCCCCTACATTTGGTGCCCTTTCTCAACAGGAAGAATTGGAAGGCATGGAGGAAACAATAGCCTGGGATATAATAGAAGGAATGGCAGGGAGAAAGGGGGAAGGGAACAGTAAACAAATTTTGAAATAATAAGTGAAAAAATTTGGTTTAAAAAATTGGAATAATAGCAGATTTAGAGCCCACTTCAAGGTTTCCAGTACATTGGTCCAAACACTGTGGAACTTACCCTCAAACAGAGGAGGAAAAGAGAGCCAACTTCCAGTTCCTAGTGTAGCATCTAAGGAGCTTAGAAGCTGTTACTTCCCAGGGTGGATAAAAATACAAGACCCCTCTATATGCTGCTTATCAGAGACTCATTTCAGACCTAAAAACACCAGCAAATTGAAAGTGAGGGGAGAGGGAAGCATTTATTTATTTTTTTATTATGATATTAGTGACCATACAGTACATCAATAGAGAAGCATTTATCATGCAAAGGATGTCAAAGGAAAGCCAAGGTAGCAATACTTATATCAGACAAAATAGACTTTCTTTTTCTTTCTTTCTTTCTTTCTTTCTTTCTTTCTTTCTTTCTTTCTTTCTTTCTTTCTTATTACAAGTTTTTTCTTAAGATTTTATTTTATTTATTTGAGAGAGAGAGAGAGAGAGAGCACGAGCAAGAGGAGGGGCAGGGGGAGAGGGAGAAGCAGACTCCCCGGCTGAGCAGGGAGCCTAATGCGGGGCTTACCCCAGGACCCTAGGATCAGGACCTGAGCCAAGGCAGATGCTTAACTGACTGAGCCATCCAGACACCCTTGTTTCAAGTTTTTACTTAAATCCTATTTAGTTAAAATGTAATGTAATATTGGTTTCAGGAGTAGAATTTAGTGATTCATCTCTTACGTGTAACACATAGTGCTGATCACAAGTGCCCTCTTTAATTCCCATCACCCATTTAGCTCATCCCCCGCCCACCTCCCTTTCAGCAGTCCTCAGTTTATTTTCTATAGTTAAGAGTCTTGGAACAAAATATACTTTAAAATGAAGACTGTAACAAGAGGCAAAGAAGGACACAATATAATAGTAAAGGGGACATCCAACAAGAAGATATAATAACTGCAAATATTTATGGACCCAACATGGGAGCACCCGATAAATAAAACTGTTAATAACAAACATAAAGGAACTAATTAATAGCAATGCAATAATAGTAGGGGACTTTAATTTTTTAATTTAAATTCAATTAGCCAACATATAGTTCATCATCAGTTTCAGATGTAATAGTAGGGGACTTTAACACCCCACTTACATTGATGGGCAGATCATCTAAACAGAAAATAAACATGGGACAGTGACTTGGAATGACACACTGGACCAGATGGATTTAACAGATATATTCAGAACACTCTATCCTAAAGCAGCAGAATACACACTCTTTTCAAGTGCACATGGAACACTCTCCAGAACAGATCACCTATTAGGCCACAAAACAAGTCTCAACAAATTCAAAAAGATTGACACCATACCATGCATCATTTCCAACGGGATGCAGCAAAAGCAGATTTAAGAGGGAATCTTATAGCAATACAGGCTAACCTCAAGAAGCAGAACACTCAAATAAACAATCTAACCTACACCTCAAGGATCTAGAAAAAGAACAATACACAAAATCCCAAACCAGCAGAAGGAAGGAAATACTAAAGATTAGAGCAGAAATAAATGAAATAGAAACTAAAAAAACAATGGAACAGATCAGTGAAACCAGAAGCTGTTTCTTTAAAAAGATCAACAAAATTGATAAATCTCTAGCCAGACTCAGACAGAGAGAAAGAGAGAGATGACTCAAATAAACAAAATCAAAAATGAAAGAGGAGAAATAACAACTGATATCACAGAAATACAAAGGTTTATAAGAGAATATCCTAAAAAAATTATATGCCAACAAATTGGACAACCTAGAAGAAATGGATACATTCCTAGATATATATAATATCCCAAAACTGAATCAAGAATAAACAGAAAATTTGAACAGACATCAAATAATCATACACAATCAGTAATAAAAAAAACTCCCAACAAACAGAAGTCCAGGACCAGACTGCTTCACAGGTGAATTCTATCAAATATTTAAAGAAGAAAGAGGAAACTGATTATTTTTGAACTATTCCAAAAAACAGAAGGAAAGCTTCCAAATTCATTCTATGAGGCCAAAATTACCCTGATACCAAAATCAGATAAAGACACCACAAAAAAAGAGAACTACAGGCCAATATCTCTGATGAACATAGATGCAAAAATCCTCAACAAACTACTAGCAAACTGAATCCAACAATTTAAAAAAATCATTCACCACAATCAAGTGGAATTTATTCACAGGATGAAAGTTTGGTTCAATATTCTCACATCAATCAATGTGATACATCTCATCAATAAAAGAAAGGATAGAAACAATATGATCATTTTAATAGATGCAGAAAAAGCACTTGACAAAGCACACCAATTCATGATTTAAAAAACCCTCAACAGGGGGCTCCTGGCTGGCTCAGTTGGTAGAGCATGTGACTTTTGATCTTGGCCTTGTGAATTCAAGCCCCACATTGGGAAGTAGAGCTTACTTAAAAAAACAAAACAAAACAAACAAAAAACCCTCAACAAAGTAGATTTAGAAGAGGCACACCTCAACAAAATAAAGGCTGTCTATGAATAATCCACAGTAAACATCATACTCAATGGGAAAAAACTGAGAGCTTTCTCCTAAGGTTAGGAACAAGATAAGGATGTTCACTCTTACCATTTTTACTCATTTTTCTTCAACACAGTACTGGAAGTCCTAGCCACAGCAGTTAGACGAAAGAACAAACGAAAGAAAGAAAAGAAAGAAAAGAAAGGAAGGAAGGAAGGAAGGAAGGAAAAGGAAAGGAAAGAAAAGAAAGGAAGGAAGAAAGAAAGAAAGAAAAAGAAAAAAGAAAAAAGACATTCAAATTGGTACTGAAGAAGTAAAACTTTCACTATTGGCAGATGACATGATACTTCATATAGAAAATCCTGAAGACACCACCAAAAAACTACTAGAACTGATAAGTGAATTCAGTAAAATTGCAGGACACAAAATCATGGTTCAGAAATCTGTTGCATTCCCATACACTAACAATGAAGCAGCAGAAAGTGAAATTAAGAAAACAATTCCATTTACAATTTCACCAAAAATAATAAAACACCTAGGAAAAAACTTAACCAAAGAGGTGAAAGACTTGTATTCTGAAAGATATAAAACAATGTGAAAGAAACTGAAGATAACACAAAGAAATGGAAGAAATTCCACGCTTACGGACCTGGAAGAACAAATATTGTTAAGATGTCTATACTACCCAAAGCAATCTTCACTTTAATGCAATCCCTATCAAAATACCAACAGCGTTTCTCACAGAACATGAACAAACAATCCTAAAATTTGTATGGAACCACAAAAGACCCTGAATAGCCAAAGTGATCTTGAAAAAGAAAAACAAAACTGGAGGTATCACAATTCCAGACTTTAAGTTACATTATATAGCTGTAGTAATCAAAACAGTACAGTGCTGGCACAAAGATAGACACATAGATCAATAGAACGGAACAGAAAACCCAGAAATAAACCCACAATTATATGGTCAATTAATCTTCAGCAAAGGAGGAAAGAGTATGCGGTGTGAAAAAGACTCTCTCTACACCAAATGATATTGGGAAAACTGGGCAGCTACATGCAAAAGAATAAAATTGGACCACTTTCTGACATGATACACAAAAATGAAGTCAAAATAGATGAAAGACCTAAATGTGAAACCTGAAACCATAAAAATCCTAGAAGAAAACATAGGCAGTAATTTCTCTGACATCGACTTTAACAACATTTTTCTAGATATGTCTCCTGAGGCAAGGAAAACAAAAGCAAAAATAAGGTATTGGGACCACATCAAAAAAAAAAAAAAGCTTCTACACAGCAAAGAAAACAATCAACAAAACTAAAAGGCAACCCACTGAATGGGAGGATATATTTACAAATGACATATCCAATAAAGGGTTAGTATCCAAAATACGTAGAAGAGTGATACAAGTCAACACACACAAAAAATGAATAATCCAATTTAAAAATGGGCAGAAGACATGAACAGACATTTCTCCAAAGACATACAGATGGCCAATATAGACAAGAAAAGATGCTCAATATCACTCATTCTCAGGAAAATGCAAATCAAAACCACAATGAAATATCACCTCACACCTGTCAGAATGGCTAATATGAAAAACACAAGAAACAGTAAGTGTGGGCAAGAATGTGGAAAAAAAGGAACCCTGGTGCATTGTTTGTGGGAATGCAAACTGGTGCAGCCACTATGGAAAACAGTATGAAGATTCTTCAAAAAGTTAAAAATAGTATCACCCTATGATCCAGTAATCACATTAGTGGGTATTTACCCAAAAAATACAAAAACACTAATTCAAAGGAATACATGCACCCCTATGTTTATTGCAGCATTATTTACAATAGCCAAATTATGGAAGCAGCCCAAATGTCCATCAGTAGACGAACAGATAAATAAGATGTGGTATACACACACACACACACACACACACACACACACACACACGGGAATATTATTCAGCCATAAAAAAAGAATGAACTCTTGCTATTTGCAACAATGCAGATGGATCTAGACAGTATAATGCTAAGTGAAATCAGTCAGTCAGAGAAAGACAAATACCATATGATTTCATTTATATGTGGAATTTAAGAAACAAAACAAACAAGCAAAGGATAAAGACAGAGAAACCAAGAAACTGACTCTTAACTATAGAGAACAAACTGATGGTTACCAGAAGGGAGATGGGTGAAGAAGGTGAAGGGGATTAAGACTACTCCAATCTTGATGAGCACTGAGTAATGCATGGGACTGTTGAATCACTATGCTGTACACCTGAAACTAGGATAACACTGTATGTTAACTATACTGGAATTAAAATACAAAACAAAAAAATTGTCACTCCATCCAC
Organism: Ailuropoda melanoleuca; assembly: GCF_002007445.2. Lineage (NCBI taxonomy): Eukaryota > Metazoa > Chordata > Mammalia > Carnivora > Ursidae > Ailuropoda > Ailuropoda melanoleuca. The sequence goes on along the minus strand of NC_048219.1, from coordinate 123,288,950 downwards.
ATGACAAGGAAAACAAAGCTGAACTGAAAATCAGCAATTCTTCTTAGATCCATCAGAGAACTGAGGTCACAGGGTAAACAGCTGGCCTCAAAATTGGAGACAGACAGGCAGATATAAAGAATCACAACTTACTGGAGTAGAAATTGGGAAAACCGGTGCTGCGGTAGGAAAAGCTAATCTGTAATTGATGAACTGCTGGAAGCTCAGTGTGGACAAATCTGAGGGTTAAAAACTTAAGAAGGAACTGAGCAATAGGGGGACCACACGTTTTTGTGAGTGTTACCTCCAGGAGGCCTACCATGCTCTCACAGGGAAAATCTGAGAAAATCCCTTGGTGCTTCTGGCTGGGGGAGGGGACATGTAGCCATTCTGAAATAAGCCTCGAGCATTCTCTTCTTAATGAAGCCTGATCTCAAGAGAAACTATTTTAGGAGAGCCTAACCAAGTAGGGTATTACAAAAGCGTAACCAACTAGGGGGAAGGGAAATACCCAAACACCCTCTAGTCTTCCTGTCTCACCTACAAGGGAAGGGGCAAACCTGTGAAGCCTGAGTGAAGGTCATAGCCCAGAGGCACAAGCTCAAAAAAGACTGAGACCTAATCATAGGACTATAGAAGTGTTCTCCCCTAGCACCTACATGAAGAGGGCTCCAATAGAACAGTGGANAAAGATTTTATTTATTTATTTGACAGAGGTAGAGACAGCCAGCGAGAGAGGGAACGCAAGCAGGGGGAGTGGGAGAGGAAGAAGCAGGCTCACAGCAGAGGAGCCTGATGTGGGGCTCAATCCCATAATGCCGGGATCACGCCCTGAGCCAGGCAGACGCTTAACCGCTGTGCCACCCAGGCGCCCCAATAAATAAAATCTTTAAAAAAAAAAAAAAAAGAAGTCTCTCAAACAAAACAAAACCGCTTAGGTGGTTGAGTGTCCAATTCCCGATCTCAGCTCAGGTCTTGATCTCAGGGTCATGAGTTCAAGCCCTGTGTTGGGCTCTACAATGGGTATAGAGCCTACTTAAAAAAAAAAAAAAGAAGAAGAAGAAGAAGGCTCTCAAGTCCCTGGTTTCAAAGTATATGACAAAGCTATAGTATCAAAACACTATGGTATTAGCATTAAAGCAGACATATAGATCCATGGAACAGAATAAAGAGCAGAGAAATAAACCCAAGCATATACAGTCAACTAATTTATGACAAAAGAGGTAAGAATATACAATGGGAAAAGGACAGTCTTATCAACAAATCATACTGGGAAGACTGGACATCCACATGCAAAAGAATGAAACTGGACCACTATCTTACACCATACACAAAAATTATCTCAAAATGGATTAAAGTCTTGAATATAAGACCAGAAACCATAAAACTCCTAGAAGAAAACACAGGCAGTATGCTCTTTGACGTCACTCTTGGTGGTATTTTTTGGATCTGACTCTAAAGGCAATGGCCATGAAAGCAAAAACAAACAAATGGGACTGCATTGAAATAAAATGTTCTGTACAGTAAAGGAAACCATCAACAAAATGGAAAGGCAGACTACCCAATGGGAGAAGATAATTGCAAAGGATGTATCTGATAAGGGGTTAATATCCAAAATATATATACATACATACATACACACACACACACACACACACACACACAATGGAATACTACTCAGCCATAAAAAGAATAATATAATAAAAAATATTATTAAAAAAAAAGGAATGAAATCTTGCCATTTGCGACAATATGGACGGACCTGGAGGGTATTATGCTAAGTGAAATAAGTCAGACAGAGAAAGATAAATACTAACGATTTCATTTAAACATGGGATCTAAAAAGCAAAACAAACAAATATACAAAACAAAACTCACAAAGAATAGCTTGATTGGTAGTTGCAGGGGGCCGGCAGGGTAGATGAAAGAGATTCAAGTGGTACAAAATTCCAGTAATACAATAAGTAAGTCATGGGGATGTAATATACAGCATAATGACTATAATCAATAATATTATACTGTAAATTTGAAAATTACAAAGAAAGCAAATCTTAAAATATTTCTCATCACAAGAAAAAATGTTGTAACTTTGTATGGTGACAGATGTTAACTAGATTGATTGCAGTGATTATTTTGCAAGGTACACAAATGTGGAATCATTATGTTGTATACCTGAAACTAATACAATGTTGTATGTCAATCATACATACATACATACATACCTACATAAAACTCTTGATTCTATCAGGAACCCAAAGACAACAGGGGAGACAAAAACAAGGACATCAGAGGAAATTTAGTCTCTGACACCTACAATTACAGCAAACAGTAAACACAACCTAACCCCTAGCTAGATAAAACAGGTATCAGTACTAAACTCAGATATGGCAGTGATATTAGAATTATGATACCAGGATTTAAATTAATTATATTAATATGTTAAAGGTGCTAATGGAAAAAGTGTACAACATGCAAGAACAGATGGGAAATTAGATGGTAACTACACTTACAGTGGTGAGCATTTTGTAATGGATATACAGCTGATCCTTATACAACATGTGTTGAACTGCATGGTTCCACTTACATGCAGATTTTTTTATAGTATTGTAAATGTATTTTCTTTTATGATTTTATTTTTTTAAATATTTTTTTATTTGAAAGAGAGTAAGAGAGAGAGAGAGAGAGAGAGCACAAGCCAGGGGGGAGAGGCAGAGGGAGAAGCAGACTCCCCACCGATCAGGGAGCCTGATGTGGGGCTTGATCCCAGGACACTGGGACCATGACCTCAGCCAAAGGCAGACGCTTAACCAACTGGGCCACCCAGGTGCCCCTTTTTTAAAATGATTTTATTAATAGCATTTTCTTTTCTCTAGCTGTATTGCAAGAATACAGTACATAAAACATATAAAATACAAAATATGTGTTAACCAACAGTTTATGTTATTGTTAAGGCTTTTGGTCAACAGTAGGCTATTAGTAGCTAAGTTATTGGGGAGTCAAAAGTTATATGTGGATTTTTGACTGTGCAGGGTCAGCACCCCTATTCCCCATGTAATTCAAGGGTTAACTGTAATTGTCAAATCACTGTATATATACCTAAACCTAATATAATATGTCAACTATACTTCAATTAAAAAAGATCAGATGGGATGGGGCGCCTGGGTGGCTCAGTCATTAAACGTCTGCCTTCGGCTCAGGGCGTGATCCCAGCGTTCTGGGATCGAACCCCACATCAAGCACCTATGCTGGGAGCCTGCTTCTCCCACTCCCCCTACTTGTGTTCTCTCTTGCTGGCTGGCTGTCTCTCTCTGTCAAATAAATAAATAAAAATCTTAAAAAAAAAAAAGATCAGATGGGTAACATAAGCAGAAAGATGGAAACCCTAAGAAAGAATCAAGAGTAAGTACTAACTATCAAAAATATTGTAAAGGAAATGAAGAAAGTTTTTAATGGGTTCATCAATGGACTGGACATGCCTGAAGAATCTGTGAGTTTAAGAAACGTCTAACATCTCTGCCATATCTGAGTCGGTTACAATGCTTGCTCCTTCTACTGTTTCATGTTGGTTTTTGTCTTTTAGTATGCCTTATAATTATTGATTGAAAGCCAGGCATGATATGCTTAGTAAAAAAAAACTGAAGAAAAAAGGTCTGTAGTGGGAGGTTTTACATTTGACCAGTTAGGTATTGGGTTGTGTTCCGCAAAAACTTACTACATCAGAAATTATGGAGCGGGGTCCAGCAATTTGTGTTTTTGACAAGCCCTCCTGCTGGTTCTAATGGATGCCAAATTTGAGAACTACTTCTGTACCATCACGATTACTAAGACCGTGGTAAAATGAAGAAAAGGATAGGTAGAAGCGCATGCACTGGCTTTTGCGATAGCTCTAACATTTGAGAAAGATAAGGACAATTAAAAGAACTGTGGAACTGACTGGAGGAGATAATGCTAAGCGAAATAAGTCAAGCAGAAAAAGACAATTATCATATGTTTCACTCATTTATGGAACAAAAGAAGTAGGATGATCGGTAGGAGAAGAAAGGGAAGAAGAAAGGGGGGGTAAACAGAAGGGGGAATGAACCATGACAGACTATGGACTCTGGGAAACAAACTGAGGGCTTCAGAGGGGGGG
>NC_048219.1:123276885-123284657 GCF_002007445.2 Ailuropoda melanoleuca | reverse complement strand
GGTGGGGGAATGGGATAGGCTGGTGATGGGTAGTAAGGAGGGCACGCATTGCATGGTGGATTGGGTGTTATACACAAATAATGAATCATGGAACTTTACATAAAAAACTAGGGATGTACTGTATGGTGACTAACATAATATAATAAAAAATATCATTAAAAAAAAAAGAACTGTGGGGGCACCTGGGTGGTGCAGTCGTTAAGCATCTGCCTTTGGCTCAGGGTGTGATCCCGGCGTTGTGGGATCGAGCCCCACATCAGGCTCTTCTGCTATGAGNATCAGGCTCTTCTGCTATGAGCCTGCTTCTTCCTCTCCCACTCCCCCTGCTTGTGTTCCCTCTCTCGCTGGCTGTCTCTATCTCTGTCAAATAAATAAAATCTTTTAAAAAAAAAAGAACTGTGGAGTTGGTTGGTTGTTGTTAATTATTATTAGTGTGCTACAGGAAGGAAATGACAAGCTCATGTTAGCCAGCTATCTACTCAAGGCATATCATGAAGCTAGAAATCATTTATGGCAGCCTTTAAAGAGACTTTCAGAACCAGGGTTCCTTTGAGAAATGTTTGATTCTAAAACTGAGACAGAGAAAATACAAGGTGAGACTGAAGCACTGTAGTAAAGAAATGCTAAAAAACAAAACAAAACAGAGGCACATCAAAAGGGACACGGAAGGTAAAGCTTAATTCCCTCCCCTCCCTTTGAGGATTGCCTAGACTCAATAACCCACTTCTTTAGAGTAGGGAAAGGAAAAAATATTAACTATAAAATGGAAGAACTTGGCAAATGGTACATTTATGAAGTGCTGAACAGTCCATCACCAGAATTTATGTGAATATCATGTACCCCCTACAATGTGATGAGGACACTTCACCTCAGAGGTATTCTTTCCAAAACCCCATAACACCCACCTAAGCATGAAAAAGTCATCAGACAAACCTAGATTCAGGAACAGTCTACAGGATCTGATCAACACTCCTCAAGGCTACCACGGTCATAAAAATCAAAACTAAGAAATTGCCACAAACCAGAGGAGACCAGGGAGACATGACGACTAAATGAAATGTGTTACCCTGGTATGCAGAAAAGAGGTAACAGGAATGCCTGGTGGCTCAGACAGTTGGGCATCTGCCTTTGGCTCCGGTCATGATCCTGGAGTCCTGGGATCAAGTCCCACATCAGGCTCTTTGCTCAGCATGGAGCCTACTTCTTCCTGAGTGAATGAGTGAAACCTCCATACCTGCTCGTGCTCTCTTGCTCTCTCTGAAAAAAAAGAGTTAACAAAGCAGTCTTGAGATTGCTATCCTTGGAAAGTCCTGCTCGCAAGGTTGGCCCTTAACTGGTGTCTGGGAACTTAGATTTTGGGAGAGTTCCCACAATTCCCTCATAAGAATGGCTCATGGTGCCTAAACTGTTTGTACAAACAATACAGTTTATGATGAATACCTGCTTTCCTTCTGAGAGTCTAGAAATTTGAGTTCTTGTTAGCTGGAGGGTACCTGTGTGACTAGCCCTTAATAAAAATCCTAGGCATTGAATCTGCAATGAGCTTACTGGCAGACAACATTTCTAGTTATCACAACTTGTTGCTAAAGAAATTAAACGTCCTGTGTGACTCCACTGAGAGAGGACTCTTAGAAGCTTGTACTTCTGGACTTCACCCCAGGTACCATTTCTCTCTGCTGATTTTGTTTTGTATCCTTTCATTGTAATAAATCATAGTCATGAGGATGACTATACGCTGATTCCTACGTCCTGGCAAATCATTAAACTTGGGGGTGGTCTTGGCGAACCTTGAAACAGCTGGATTGGATCCTGGGGGGAAAAGAGGGCATTAATGTAAACATTGGTAAAATCCAAACAAAGTTTGGAGTTTACTTAACGGCAATGAGCCAATGTTGGTTTTTTAGCTTTGACAAATGTATCATGGAACTGTAACATCTTAACACCGTGTTAAGGGGTAAATGAGAACTCTCTGTACTATCTTTGTAACTTTTTTGTAAATCTAAATTATTCCAAAATAAAAAATTTATTTAAAAAATAACACTCAAACAAAATACCTTGGAAATTCATTAAAAAGACTATCCCATTCATCAGAAAGAGAGAGGGAGATTATCTAAACTGAAACACAAAGAAAGAAATGAGAGAGAGAGCATGCAAGTGCTTTTTAGAGAGAGAGAATGTAAGCACTTGATTTACTGTAGCCACAGGGACAGGTTATAGTTCTAAAAAAAGAAACTCAGTTCCTGACTGTGAGAGTAGCAGAATTTAGAAGAAGGTTGAATTCATAACCCATAGCATGCCTCCTAAATTAACGTCAGGGCCGGAAAGGGAGAATAAAGACCCTGAGACCTAGGATGGAGATATCTAGGTGGAAACTTGAGAACATTGAGCTGATAGATTTACCTCAATCCTCTGGACAAGGTACACTTGCCCTTGCTATAGGATAGTGACCTCCCTTTGAAAACCATGCAGAAGTTTCACCTGAGGAAGATGCCTTCCAAGATGCTAGATTCCCTTAAGATTTGCCACAACTATCTCCAGTGTTTCTAGACCAATACCTAGGGTCAACTTTCATCATTACTGGGGAAGCACTTTGGAATAAAAAGTATTATTCACCAAACACGTACTGGCAGAACTGGAAGCACACACCTGGCTGGGGATGGACCTTGGTATATGTTCAGGGAATGTGCTCTGCGGTAAGGATATTGTAGATCTGTTGGCTATAAACCCAAAATAACCAAGAAAACCCTAAAGAACTGAACAACTAAAATTGGTAAGATATTTTCTGTTAGCAGGGAGCCCCTCTTATAGGGGCTCAAAAGAGGTTATATCACAGAAAACTGTAAAGGTTGCATTTCTTTACACAGCAGAATCTGTGAGCTGCCATTGACATAGCTTTTAATTCTTCAATAACTTCATCACGTGAAGTTGCAATGAACATTCTTTGCATCCTCTAGTTTCTAAGGCAGAGTCTGGCTCTTAGTAACTATTAAGAAATTTGCTAAGTGGAGGAACTCACCAGGAGGCTGAGTACACGCAAAGAAAGGTCAATACCTAAGATTCTTGAGTATGCTTGCCGTTCAAGGTGAGAAGTGTCTTTAAAATGTGAGTGCTTTCCAAAGGCTAATCCTCAACTCTTTGTTCCTAGTACAAGCTCTTCTACCGTATCTCCTCCAGTGGCCTTCAGGTGCTGCAACAACCTACTAAACTGTTCTGTGAGATTCTGCTTCTTCAGATACATCATGCACACTGATGTCAGATTACTATCCAGATACTCTTTTTAGTATGTTAGTCTGCTGTTCAAAATCTTTAAATGAGTATTTATGGCCTTATATGCTAAAATTAAAATATCTTAGCTTCTTGAAGGCTCTTCTCAATCTGTTTCCTCTTTATCTAGTCTTGTTTTCCAAGTCTTAATCCTAGAAAGTCTCCGAACATATCTTTAACATCCTAGGCTCAATGTTTTGTTTTTTGTTTGTTTGTGGGTTTTTTTTTTGAAAACCAGTTCCCTTCACCTGCAAATCTTTATTTGTGCACCAACTTTATAGAACACACAACCACTTTTCTGAACTATTCCATGTGTAAGGGTTCTCTCGTTGTAAAATGGTTTTATTTGACCCGTTGTTAAAATGTGGAAATAATACTTAACACTTAAAAATCATTGAGAAATTTTAAGCTCTAGTAGGGCCCACACTTCAACAAATCACTAAAGTTCACTAGCAGCTGCCATCGTCGTATATGTGCTGTTCAGCTGGATAGTCACAACTACATTGGAAATGTATTTATTGAGCACCCTTTACTTGCCAGACACTCTTTTGGATGCTGGGGATAAAGCAGTGAACAGAACTGGTCATGGAGTTTATATTCTAAAGCGGAGAGACAGAAAACATAATAGTTAAGTAAATTACATATCAGGAAGTGATAAATGCTATAGATAATGCAAGCAAGGGGCAAGGGTAAGAGGGATAGGGAATTTGTGGTTGGGAAGCGCACCTGCACTTTTCTATTCACTTAAATAACTGGATGGCTCCTACGGAAATTTGATTTGTGGCCCCTATAGGGATCGTAATATGCTGTCCTGCGCATGCTATCCACTGGCCCTATAGAACTGTCAGCCTCACTCGCCTTTGGATTCCTACAGTCGAGCAGTGTTTTCAGGGCGAGGACATGATGGAAAGGGAAAAGTTAAAAGAATCCCCACAGAGCTATAGTTACTTTGACCACTGCTTTCCAGGGTGGTTATTCCAGCAGGTGTTAGACGCCAAGGCTCCATCCGTTTCCAGAGCAACGGAACTGTGACGCAAACGCAGCCACTGGGAAGCCCTCGAAGGATTAGACTGCAGCTTAGGAACGAATTAAATGAGCGAGAACTAGAGCCTCTGAATGCGGAAAATGCCGCACGACTGCGCCCCTTCAGTGTCGCCGCCCGCACGGCGGCTTCCGGGCCTTTAGGGTTGCCCAGTTCTAGGCGCGACAACTTCCGGCCCCGAAGGTCCCCTGCTCCGTGGCTTGCCGGGGTCCTAGCGATGGAAAGGTGGCCGCGGCGGCCGCCTGACCCCCCAAGGAAGCCTGGGACAAAGGCTGGGGCCTCTTCCAGGGAGGCGGCGGCGACAGGAGCGCTGAAAGGATCCGCACGCTGGCGGCAACTCGTCCCGGGAAGAGAGTTAGGCCGGAGCGCGGGGGTGGAGTGCGGATCCGGAGCTGGCCCGTCAGGCGGGAGGCGGGCAGGTGCTGTGGCGGAAGTGCGAGGACGCGGTCGGAGCCGAGCCGTCTAGGAAGCGGCGGCCTCGGGTCACCCAGCCAGGAGTAGCCGCCTTGCCACGGCCAGACCACAGCGATTAGGGCTCGGACGACGGCAGGATGCCTCTTTTCACCGCTAACCCTTTCGAGCAAGACGTGGGTAAGTGCTGGGCACGGGCTCGGGCCGCTGTTTGTCTTGCTGGAAAGTGGGCGGCGGCGACTCCGGGGACTGGAAAGCCAAGGAAAGAGAGAGAAGGGGGGCGGCGCCCCTGGCTCGCCGCCCGTTTTCCGGGAGCTACTTTGACGCGTCGGTAGCGGTCTGGGGAGTGCCTCTTGCACACCTGAGGTTGGAGTCCCCGAAAGAAGGTCCTTCCTCTTGCCGACCGCAGGAATAGGGAAGAGCCTGTGGCTCGCTGGGGACTGGACCAATTAAGCAATTGCAGAGTTGATGATACAAACTTCCTGCTCCGTCTACAGTTGGTTCATCACCTCCCCCCCCCCCACTTGTAGATGATGCAGCGGTGGAAAGACCCTGCTGTCTGAGGCAGCCCAACACCAGAGACCTCGACTTGCCTCCATTCAGTAGGAAAGCCCTATTTCACTTCGCTCCTATACAAACGCGTCCGAGCTCTGATAGCACAGCTTCAGGATTTATTTACAGTGGTTGGAATTGTTACTCTCCATGGATGGCGCAAGTGCTATGAGATGTTCTGTCTTAGAGTATTAAAAGGAAAGCCCTAGGATCTCAAAATAGTTAAGAAAAACTTTTATTTATTGGAGTTGTTAGAGCGCTGATGTTTTTAGTGATTGGAATGAGAAAAAAGTTAATACGATATGAGAACTATTTTGGGCACTAGAAGAACAGTAAAATAAACTGGCCTTCCGCCCAGTTACTCCTGAGGTCCCTGTATAGTGGATCACAGTTTAATATTATTATAGGAAAGGAGGTACTGCTGTTCAAATAAAAAACACTGCCGTGTATAGATTATTTCATTGGCAGTGCCACCAATCACAGCTTCAAGTACTTGTTCAAGTATGATTGAAGTCACTGTACAAAAGACAGTTTGAGGATGAAAGAGCAAGTTTGATTGAGGCCCACCACTAACAACAACAACAACTATCACTACTACTACTACTTCTTTTTCTTCTTCTTTTCCTTGAGGGAGGATTGGGAGAGAGAGAGAGAGAATATCTGAAGTAGGCACTGCACCCAACACGGCCTTGATCTCATGACTCTGAAATCATGACCTGAGCTGAAATCAAGAGTCAGATGTTCAACCAACTAAGCCATCCAAGTGCCCCCCCCCACCAGTAACTTCTTTTAGACATGTTAATGGGAGGCACCTGAGTGGCTTAGTTGGATGGGCGCCTGCCTTCAGCTCAGGTCATGATTTCCGGGTCCTGGGTTCTAGCCCGGGATGGGGCTCCACACTCGGTGGGGAGTCTGTTTCTTCCTCTCCCTCTGCCCCTCCCCACTGCTCGCTCTCTCTCTCAAATAAATAAATAAGATCTTTTAAAAAAAAAAATAGTCGTGAATGGAATTAGTAGAAAAAGTGGAATGAAATACTAAGGAGTTTAAATTGCCCTTAAATCCATATCACAGAGGAAAAGTTATATATTACATTTTTCAGAACTGAAATCTCCTTTTAATTTGAAATAATTAAGTAATATAAGCAAGTTATTATTTAACGTGGGATGTCTACAGGAATATGTTCCTTTGCAGTGTCGTTGCCTTTTCACTTACCCTTTTTGATTCAGTCAGATTTTTATTATCATTGGGTTTTTTTTTTGTCATTCTTCTGTTCACTTTTCATTCAACAAACATACATTGAATGATTAATGTGTGTATCTATATTGTTTTAATTTCTGAGGACACAAAAGTTTAATAGACTGAGTTCCTGCCCTCAAGGAACTCTCAGTCTAGTGGAGGATACATACATATGTAAAATTATAATTGCAATATAGTATGATAAATATAGTACTGGAAATACACAAGATGCTTTACATTCCTTCTTTCTTTAAAAGTCATCTTCCCTGAAAAGACAACAAGGACCTTCAGGCACGTGCTTTCTCTGTAAAGATGTTGATATTATTCTGTCTCTCTCTCCTTTTCCTTTCTTTTTTTTTTTTTTTTTAAGATTTTATTTATTTCTTTGACAGAGATAGAGACAGCCAGTGAGAGAGGGAACACAAGCAGGGGGAGTGGGAGAGGAAGAAGCAGGCTCATAGCGGAGGAGCCTGATGTGGGGCTCGATCCCATAACGCCAGGATCACGCCCTGAGCCGAAGGCAGACACTTAACTGCTGTGCCACCCAGGCGCCCCTCTCCTTTTCCTTTCTTGACGGCAATTCTGCCTGCAGGAAGTAACCACCTCTAACTATATGTATGATATGGTCATTTTATAATTAAGGGTTTTTAAAGATGAAACCGCGTTCCTTTCGAGGTGGAGCTTCACTGGAGGTCGAGCATTCTTGTCTGATGTCATTCATTTGGGAAGAAATTCTTCCCTCAGACCTTGAGAAAAAGCTGTAGTGGGTCAAGATGTCTACAAAGGCATTCATAAGTTGATGATAGTATATGACTTGTCAAATGGAAGCAGGCCAAAGGCTAGGAAGTAAGGATCTCCAGCAAGTTCCTATTTTCTTCTTGGAGTCAGATCCCACAAATCCTGAAGGGCATATTAGCTATAGTAGCATTAGAGCTCTTGAAATATTTTATTTGGTTTCTTCAAATCTAGATTTTTGTTTTGTTCTGTAAAATTCCTTTGAGGCTGTGTCAAGCAAAAAAAGCAACTATATCCACACACATACTACCATCCTCCCCCACCTCCACATCTTAAAGTGGGTGTGTAGGGTTCTTGAGGTGGAGCTTGGTTGGGGCAGCCACTCTGAGAACTCAAGAGGAAAGTGAAATATGAGGGACAGAGCCACAGTAGGAAGACAGAGTGTGTAGTGTTAAAAAGGAATATGTCGGGGCGCCTGGGTGGCACAGCGGTTAAGCTTCTGCCTTCGGCTCAGGGCGTGATCCCGGCGTTT
>NC_048219.1:123274649-123276773 GCF_002007445.2 Ailuropoda melanoleuca | reverse complement strand
TTTAAAAAAAAAAAAAAAAAAAAAAAAGGAATATGTCATTTCCTTATAGTTTAGGCCAATTTTTCCAGTCTCACTACATTGCTTCCCAAATCATGACTTGTCTTTTCTCTCCCCAACTCTAGTTCAGTTCTTATTTGGCACATCTTTTTTCTCCCTACTCAAGCCAGACAACCTTTTTTTTGGCCATTTTCTGCCTTTGTGCCATTTTCTATTTACTGGTACCCTTTTTTCTTTTTTCAACAACCTTAGTATTGCCTTCCTTATAGATATACTAACTTATGTCCCACAAAGCTGAGCTCAAATTCTGCCTCCACAAAACACTTAATGACACAGTGGATTGAAGCGTGAACTTTTATCTTGAAAGGAGACCTTTTTAAAAAAAGATTGATTTATGTATTTGTGCGAGCGGGGGTGGAGGGGCAGAGAGAGAGAGAGAACCTGAAGGAGGCTCCACACCCAGTATGGAGCCCAACTTGGGGGCTCGATCTCACTACCCTGAGATCATGACCTGAGTTGAAATCAAGAGTTGGATGCTTAACCAACTGAGCCACCCAGGTGCGCTGAAAGGAGACTTTTTAAGTGAAATTTGGATGCATATATTGCTGTTTCTTTGTCTTGTGTTAGAAGATACTTGACCATGAGGTAGCTTGGGCTTTTCGTCCTGGAATCTTTTTCTCCAGTGAAATTTTATAAAAAATGCTTAATAGGGGCATCTTTCTGGCTCAGTTGGTGGCACATGAGACTCTTGATCTGGGGGTCCTGAGTTTAGACCCCAGGGTGGGTGTAGAGCTTACTTTAAAAAAAAAGAAATGCTTACATAAAAATTGATACTGACAGCGCTCCTTCAATACAATTTACTTAATATGTTCAGATTTATAACATTTACATATTTAAGGCGATTTTTGAACACAATTAGGTTGCTATAATCTTTGCAAAAAATTACAATTAAATTTTTTGGTTATGAATGAGAATGATTGCTTTAATAGTTATTTTCTTTCTATATTTTGTTTAGAAAATATAAAGCCTTCAGATACTTAAACATTTTAATTGATGTATTTTAACAGAAAGTACAGGATATGACATAAAGTCCTTTTCACATCAGCCAACTCTGTCAAGCCTAACATTTTGCCACACTTTATTACTTTTTTTAAGAAAACATTCAAGATGGAGTTGAAATTCTTTGGTATATTTATCAGCTATTCATATCCTATTCTATTCCTTTATCTCCCTTCTCAGAGTTAAACACTCTCCAAAAAGATACAACTGTATTTTATAATATAAATAACACCACACAAATATACTATATGTATTGCATAAAAAATAGTGTCATTCTTTGTCATTTGTCATTTGTATCTAGTCATTCAGCATTTTTGTGAATTATCTCTGTTGATATTTGTAGCTCCAGTTCATTAATTTTAACAGTTGTATGGTATTCCACTGTATGAATATAGCCTATTATTTGTTCATTCTATTGATGGACATGAAGTTTTTTCCAGGTTTTTGCCATAGACAACAGTGCAGTGAAAGTTCTTACCCATGTTTGCTTGTTTACGTGAATGAATGATACTCTAGGGATTGTATCTTGAAGGAGAATTCTTTATTTAAAGTATAGATAGTGCAGACTTGCAAAATATCAGTGTAGAACTGCCTTTCAAGTGCTTGTGGGTGATTTTACTCCCACCAGCAGTGGCAGTGAAGTTCTTGTTCCACATCCTTACAAACACTGGGTATTGTCATATTTTTAAATCTATGCCAATTTGATAGGTATGAAGTAGGGCAGTGTTTTCATTTCAACTTCATTGCTGGTAAAGTTGAGCTTATTTTCACATATTTCTTGGTTATTTTGTTTTCTCTTTCCATAGATTACCTGCTTGTTACTTTTGTTTATTACTCTGTTGGATTATTTTGTTTTACTGAGTTTTAGAGTTCCTTGTACATTCTCTACTAATCTCTTGTTGGTTGTGTGAATTGCAAATATGTATTTCAGTTTGTTGCTTCTTTTTATTTTCTGATGTCTTTTATTAAGAAAATTTAAGATTTTTTATTTTTTATTTATTTTTATTAATTTTATTTTATTATATTATGTTAATCACCATACAGTACATCCCCTGATTCTGATGTAAA
>NC_048219.1:123216854-123274549 GCF_002007445.2 Ailuropoda melanoleuca | reverse complement strand
GGGTGGGCAGAGGGAGAGGGCGAAGCATACTCCCCGCTCAGCAGAGAGCCTGAATCGTGACTCAGTCCCAGAACTAAGAGACCTTGGATTTGATCTTTGTGTAGGGTCTGAGGAGGAATTTGGTTGGATAATCAGCTTAGTAGACAATAATCTATTCTCTAATCACTACTTACTGAATTGTCTGTCCTTTCCCCATGATTTTGGGACACACTCTATATCATACAGTACATTCCTTATATGAAGCCTGTGTCTCTGCTTTCGGTCCTTCTACACTGTTCCCTGTCTATTCTGCCACCAGTACTACTTCTAAATGTCAGTGGCCTTGGGCAAGTTCCCCTGTTTTGTTTTTCTTCATTTTCATAGTCTTAGCTGTTTTTGGACTTTGTTCTTTCATATGGGTTTATGATCAGAGTGGTATAATCATAAAAGGGAATTTCCTTTATGTTCTTTTAGCATTTAAGAGTAAAGGCATTGTAATTTATATTTTTGTTTCCTGTGAACTGATGATGTTGATAATTAAAAATAGATGTTTTTGTTCCTTATAATAATAATTAGTTCTAAGCTTACTTAGATTATAGTTTGAAAGTAATGCAAGAGGGCAAGAGGATGATTTTTCTACAAGTAAATATGTAACATATTATTATAGCTGTGTTCTTAGGTGGATGTGTCTTTATGCTGCTTTTTTTGTTTAAATGAAAGAACCTTAAAGGTGTTTTGAGTGTTGAAAGAATAGACCTTATTTATAGTATGTAGTATAGAATATCGAACTCCAGTTACTTGGCAACTTATAATTCTAACCATCTATAACCTAGATATCAAAATAAAAGTTAAGGATATGTAATTTTTTAAAATCTCCTGTTATTTTTTTCTTTTCCTTGGTTGCTTTGTGTCCACATATCTAACGTTCCCCCCCCCTTTTGGTTTTTCACTTTGTATTTTACAGAGGTTTTTTTTTTTTTTTTTTTTAAGATTTTGTTTATTCATTTGAGAGAGGGAGGGCAGGAGTGGGGGGAGGGGCAGAGGGAGAGGAACAAGCAAGTAGACTCCTTGCTAGTGGTCACCGCTCCATCCTAGGACCTCAAGATCACAACCTAAGCCCACCACCTAAGCCAAAGTCAGCTGTTCAACCGACTGAGCCACGCAGGTACCCCATCTTTTACAAAGTTTTTAAAAATATTTTTGCTTGTAGTGTTCTTTCCTATTTCAGTTATCTGTCGATCAGCAACATTTGTCAAACCCCCTTGGTGAGAACATTGTTTTCTAGAAACCTGAGACATTTTGGTATTGCTCATCTTTTTCCCTTATCCTTTCCGTTTTAGGACTGAAGCTCACATTGGCTTATTGGCATCTTCAAGTCTTCTTTTGGAGTAATAAATCTTGCTTCCATCTTTTAGACTACCCTTCACATTAAAAAAATTTTTTTTTCTTAAATTCTAGTCAGCATACAGTGCAATATTGGTTTCAGGAGTAGAATTCAGTGATTCATCACTTAAATACCACACCCAGTGCTCATCACAACAAGCGCCCTCCTTAATGTCCACCCATCTAGTCCATCCCCTGCCCACCTTCCTCCATCAACCCTCTGGTCTCTATCATTAAGAGTCTCCTATAGTTTGTTTCCCTCTTTTCCCACCTTTCCCCCTTTCCATATGTTCATCTGTTTTGTTTCTTAAATTTCACATATGAATGAAATCATATGGTAATTTGTCTTTCTAATATTTTTTTAATGGACCTATAACTGCTGATGTCCAAAGGATAAGCACCTCTCCTACGACACTCTGTAGAACACTTAGTATTTCTTTACCATTGAGACTTGTTTGTGACAGCTATCACTGTTCCATTCAAGGAAGATTTTCTTTAGTTTCCTCTAATTAAAGAACGTTGAAAACTGAAGATCCCATGAAGTATTTACAGGTCTGACTGACTTTTAATGCAACCTCAGAAGTTGTATTTAATAGGTCTTTTATAAAAGCATGAAGGGAAATGATGAAGAATTTAAAATTTTTATTATGTACAGTATCCCTATTTAATATAATTTTTAAATGACCGTAACATATAGGGTGAAAAAATTTATTTGCTAGTGAAATTTTATCATAACTAAAAACTCGGCAGACTCTTTGGTCAGTAAATATTCTTTTATGAAGCATTTGTTTATTAGTTCACATGCAACATGAGAATTGTAGAGACTCAGGATTTAGGTCATGTGAACTAAAAGGGATTTTTTTATTGTTATCTGAAGCAGTTTCTTTTGCTTTTATGTGTCATGGGATGAATTATTGTAACATTCTCTTCTAAAAGCTCTGCTTAAATCTAGCACGTGCATGTTTTGGTTTTCCTATTAGTGCTGTGCCCTTGAGGGTTGAAGGGGAAGAAGTTTTGTGTTTTTTTTTTGTTTTTTTTTGACGTTGTTTTACTAGGCTCTGTTACTCTACCTGATAGTGAATAAATACCTGTATTTAGTTTAGGGATTGAACCTAAGAAGGTCAGTGTGACATGTATCAGACAACGCCCTCTGAAAATCAGTGTTCTAAAGTGTACCACCTACTTATTTTTAGCTCATATTACTTCAGTTTCATGTCAGAAATTTGTCAGTACCTCGTGGTGTACTTTTAAGAATTTTAATCATTCTAGTGTTATTTCATTGTAGTTTTAATATGCATTTATCTGATGACTATTGATGTTGGACACCTTTAAATAAAATTATTTGTTGGGGCACCTGGCTGGCTTAGTCATTGGAATATGCAACTCTTGATATTGAATTTGGGAGTTCAAGCCCCATAGTGGGTGTGGAGCTTACTTATACTAGGTAAACAAACAAATACATAAATAAATGAATAATCTCTTTTTTGAAGTATCTATTTTTAAGTGTTTCGTCCATTTTTCTTTTCACTTAGTTTTCACAACTCCTTTTTTAAGCATGGCAGCCATTTTATTTTATTTTATTTTATTTTTTAAATTTTTTATTATGTTATGTTAGTCACCATACAGTACATCCCTAGTTTTTTATGTAGTGTTCCATGATTCATTGTTTGCGTATAACACCCAGTGCTCCATGCAATACGTGCCCTCCTTAATAACCCATCACCAGCCTATCCCAATCCCCCAACCTCCTCTCCTCTGAAGCCCTCAGTTTGTTTCCCAGAGTCCATAGTCTCTTGTGGTTCATTCCCCCTTCTGTTTACCCCCCTTCGTTCTTCCCTTCCTTCTCCTACCGATTTCCCTGCTATTTCTTATGTTCCGTAAATGAGTGAAACCATATGATAATTGTCTTTCTCTGCTTGACTTATTTCACTTAGCATAAATCTCCTCCAGTCCCGTCCATGTTGCTGCAAAGGTTGGGTAATAGTTCTTTCTGATGGCTGAGTAATATTCCATTGTATGTATGGACCACATCTTTTTTATCCGTCCGTCTGTTGAAGGGCATCTCGGCTCCTTCCATGATTTAGCTATTGTGGACAGTGCTGCTCTGAACATTGGGGTGCATATGGCCCTTCTCTTCACTACGTCTGTATCTTTGGGGTAAATACCCAGTAGTGCAATTGCTGGATCATAGGGTAGCTCTATTTTTAACTTTTTGAAGGACCTTCACACTGTTTTCCAAAGTGGCTGTACCAACTTGCATTCCCACCAACAGCATAAGAGGATTCCCCTTTCTCCACGTCCTCTCCAACATTTGTTGTTTCTTGTCTTGTCAATTTTTGCCATTCTGACTGGCGTAAGGTGGTATCTCAATGTGGTTTTGATTTGAATTTCCCTGATGGATAATGATTTTGAACATGTTTTCATGTGTCTGTTAGCCATTTGTATGTCTTCATTGGAAAAGTGTCTGTTCATATCTTCTGCCCATTTTTTGATTTGATTATTTGTTTCTTGGGTATTGAGTTTGAGAAGTTCATTGTACATCTTGGATACCAGCCTTTTATCTGTAGTTTCATTTGCAGATATCTTCTAAGCATAGCAGCCATTTTAATCTCCAAATAAGAACGTGGATTCTTTTTTTTTTTTTTTAAGATTTTATTTATTTATTTGACAGAGATAGAGACAGCCAGCGAGAGAGGGAACACAAGCAGGGGGAGTGGGAGAGGAAGAAGCAGGCTCATAGCAGAGGAGCCTGATGTGGGGCGATCCCATAATGCCGGGATCACGCCCTGAGCCGAAGGCAGACGCTTAACCGCTGTGCCACCCAGGCGCCCCAAGAACGTGGATTCTGATTTGAGTCTGAGCCGAGGTTGAACTACCTAGAGACCTTAGGCTAGTAAGTTAGTTTCAGAGCTGGGTCTATAGAAGGCAGGTCTTCAGTGCTTAATGGGCGATATGTGTACTTCACAGATGCATACAGAGTGTGCATGATGATTTCCTCTGTTTGCAGAGGTCATGTGATCCCCGTCCAGTGTAACTGCTTTTGATTTTCTATCTATGACATTTTAGCTACTTTGGAGACTCATTTTTTCTTTTCCCCAGCTGTCTTGCACATGAAGATTCCTGGTAGGTCTATTACAATAAAAATTATGCTTACTACATTTCTGTTTCTTCCCTGTTCCCTAATGTAAGGGTGTTTGTGGAAATGAGCATGCCCATTTTGTAGAGTTGGGAGGGTGCATGGGTCTTACCCGACAGGTTTAGAGAGGGCATGTTGGAAGTATCAGCCAGGAGAAAAGTGAACTTGCAGGAATATAAAGGCTGGTCCTAGGCCTTTTGCCTTTTAATAGATGGTTTACAATATTACAAAGAAGTAAAATGTAATTTTGATGTGGTTTTTTTCCCCTCCTTCCTAACTGTCCTATGTGTCCCCCCAAAATGCTAGTGATGATGTGTGAAATCAAGAGTGTCAGTCACTCTTCTGTATTCCACCAGATCAAGAAGCTCTTAAATATATTGTATTTTTAGATGATGTGGATGTAAATTAGATGATATTAAATGATCCTTTCCTTATGAACAAGATCTGAATTTGCATTTGTCCTATTCAGTATGTTTAAAATATTCGTACATAGGGAAACTGAAAACTAACTTGTTGGGTAGAGTTACTTTAGCAGTTTTGAAGAAAAATTGCACTCAAGCAGCAGTTCGTTTAATATTCAAACCAAGGAGGATACCCTGAGTCAGATGCCCCAGATTGGAGTCCCTGTTTAACTACTTATTAGCTGTATGTCCTCGTGCTAATTACTTTTCTGTGTCTGTTTCTTCACCTGTAAAAGGGGAATCCTTACTTCATGTGATTGAAGTGTAAGTGGTTTAGCATATGTAAAATATTTTGAAGCTATTACTTAGCAGTTGTTCTTAATTATTATGTACCATTCAGTACTCAGAGCTGTAAGTTGGTTTTCATTTTAGAAGATAATGAACAGTGTATTTTAAGGTAGAATTTATATTACTGCTTTCCCCAGAGTAAACTGAAGATTTGCATCAGTGAAATACACCCAAACAAACGAAAACATTAAATGAGGAGGGAGGAGTGAATAAGAAAATGTATGTTAAACCCAGATATTCTAGAATGCTAAGTTTGGTTGTTATTAAAGTCAGAGAAAGAGGTGAAATATTTATTATCTATCAGGTCGAGGTTTTTGACATAAATATTTTAGTCTAAATTTACACAAAAATTGTATGGTCTAGAAACTTAATAACAAGTATATAACATTATTTTAATCATTAAACATGTATGACTTATTTATAAACTAGAAAGAATTGGCTCTCCTACATCTTCAGTAATTACTTAGTTCATAATGAATTGGTCCAAAGAAAGAACATTTTATATCTTTAGTAAAAGCTGTCAGCTGTGGTTTCCTGTTAGATACCAAAAATGAATTCTATTCATTTACTTACTTTCCATTTCTAGTTTATTTCTGCTATTGAAAAAAAATTTTTTCCAGTTTTCTCCTATACTCCTATTATAATTTTAAGGTATAAAAATAATTGGTCTTTTTCTTATTAATACATAAAAGACAGTTTTTACTCTAAGATCTAAGCATTGCTTTAGTCATGTCTCAAGATACATGCTGATATGTTGGGACACTTGGGTGGCTCAGTTGGTTAAGCATCTGCCTTTGGCTCAGGTCATGATCTCAGGGCCCTGGAATTGAGTCCCACATTGGGCTTCTTGCTCATTGGGGAGCCTGCTTCTCCCTCTGCCTTCTTCTCCCTCTGCTTGGTGCTTTCCCTGCTTGTGTGCTCTCTCTCTCTCTGACAAATAAATAAATGAAATCTTAAAAAAAAAAAAAAGATACTGATATGTTGTATACTGATTATAACAGATTTTTATTGCCCTCTGTTATAATCTTAATTATTTATATATCCTAGTTGTTAATTTCCATGTGGTTGGTTATTATACTTGGTCTAATTAAAACAAAAAACGTTGTATTTAGAGAATATACTGTGTATAGTGTCCTAGATTATTTCCAGGTTTTGATAGTTCCGTGCACATTTGAGGAAAGATTTAAACTCTGCTTTAATGTACAGATAGTCTTCACTTTATTTAGTTCCAATACGTGTGAATTTAGTTATCGTGTTTTAGTTGAGTAACACCAAACCCCCCATAAGAAGTCTTTTTTTTTTTAATGTTTTTTTTATTACATTATGTTAGTCACCATACAGTGCATCCCTGGTTTCTGATGCAAAGTTCGATGATTTATTAGTTGCGTGTAACACCCAGTGCACCAAGAAGTCCTGTAATACTTTGAGCATAGAACACAGCCAAGCATACCTAGATTTTAACTGTAGGACTATGAGCTAATAATGTGTGGTGTTTTAAACTACTAACTTGGAGTAATCTGTTACATAGCAAGTATAAAAAGTTAATATTATACTGAGACTGTTCAGTTAACATATTTTTATTCTTCAAATTTGGTAACTGTTACTGATTTTTCTTCACATTCACTGTTTCTGCAGTCTCCAGTCTGCTTTGAAGCCCATCTAGTGAATGTTTTTAGTTGATAAGCATACGTTTTAGTTCTAGAAATTCTAATTTTATAGTTTCCTTTTCTCTGCTGAGCACCCACCATCTACTTACTTATTATGACCATCTTTTGCTTTAAGTTCTTGATAATACCTGCTATAAAGTACCTTTTTTCCTGCTAATTCTGATATTTGAGTTATGCTGTTATCTTATTTTACTGATTACTTATATTTTGATTATGGGATACTTTTTCATATACTGGTGATTTTTTTATATTACGCTCTTCACAATGATTCTTTATAAGGAGCTAGGTTATGTTGTCTTTTTCTAAAGAGTGTTGAATTTTGTTCTGTCAGGTAATTATACTATGGGAGGATCTATTAGGTTTTCGTTGGGTTTGGTTTTCTTTGTGAGGCAGACCTATTTTGATATTGAACTAAATTACAGGGGACCTTTACTCTCTTTTTGTGTTTCAGTTGGATGCCTGGAATGTTCTCTGTACTCTGCTTGGGTGGAGTATTAGTCCACTTGGGCTTCTATAACAGAATACCTTGAACTAGGTGAATTCAACAACAAATTTATTTTCTAACAGTTCTGGAGACTGGAAGTCCAAGAGCAAGGTCCCAGCAGGGTTGGTGTCTGGTGCAGTGTGTCTTCCCTTGGGCTGCAGATGGCTGCATTTTCATTGTGTGCTCATATGACCTCTTCTTTGTGCTTGTGTGGAGAGAGAATGAGATATAGTGAGCTTTGTGTTGTCTCTTCTTATTAGGATACTAATCCTACTGGTTCAGGGCCCCATCCTTATGACCTCCTTTAACCTTTAGAGGCTCATTCTCCAAATACAGCAACACCGTAGGTTGAGTCTTGAATATCTGAATTTTATGGGGATACAAACATTCAGTCCATAATAAGCAGGAACTCCAAAGACTCCTTGCACTGCCAAACCTTTCAGCCCCACAGTGGGTGATCTGTGCTAGACTTCCCAGAGACTCAAGTAGCCTAGCCCTTGACCAAGGACCCATGTTAAATCCCAGGAATTTGTTCCTCAGAAATTTGGTCTGTTTATCCCAGCTGCTCTTCTTGGGCTCGTTCTCCCTGTGTTGGTCCAGGAAAGTGTTCCCAGGCAAAAGCTTGGGCCATTGTGGGGCCTTCGTATTTCCCTTCCCTCAAAGATCTCACACCAGCACTGCCTATTATTCATTTCCTGAACACCATTGCCTCATATATTGTGGCCTGTTTTGTACTTGTTTTTGGTAGAATAACAAATCTGGGGGCGCCTGGGTGGCACAGCGGTTAAGCGTCTGCCTTTGGCTCAGGGCGTGATCCCGGTGTTATGGGATCGAGCCCCACATCAGGCTTCTCTGCTATGAGCCTGCTTCTTCCTCTCCCACTCCCCCTGCTTGTGTTCCCTCTCTCGCTGGCTGTCTCTATCTCTGTCGAATAAATAAATAAAATCTTTAAAAAAAAAAAAAACAAATCTGGTAGCAGACACTCTGCTGTGGTTGGGAGCAGACCAATCATGACTTTTTATTTTCCAACATAGTAGGAGCATTATAGATGTCTTATGAGCATTTTTCTTTCATATAATTAAGTTTTAAAAATTACTGGTGGAGCCTATTTCATTAAAAGTTTCATGGGTAGACTTGAATTCTTTTTAAAGTTGTGTGCTGAACACAATGCACTGTGCAGAGGGGGTGCCTTTTTGTTCTTTATAGGTATTGATGGACTGAATATGATATTGTTAGAATCTTTGTGAAATATTTCAGTGTATTTGAGGCTCTTTATATGCAGTAATCAAAACCTGGTGACGAAACGTTATGAGTTACACCCACCAAACCCTGGAAATTTAGCATTTAGGCCCCAGGAGGGCTTTTTAAACTCTCTTCCCCCTCTATGCATT
Source organism: Ailuropoda melanoleuca (assembly GCF_002007445.2). NCBI lineage: Eukaryota > Metazoa > Chordata > Mammalia > Carnivora > Ursidae > Ailuropoda > Ailuropoda melanoleuca. Next base: position 123,265,760 of record NC_048219.1, on the reverse strand, counting down.
TGACACAGGATAATGTGAGGTATGGCCCCAACACTGGGCAAAGTGACAATGCTGTACAAGAATGGTTCCTTAATTATAATATTTAAAATTTTTTCCAGGAGTTTAAAATACTCCTAAGTACATAATTTAACTGTTATTTAGTTCGCTTGAAAAATGAAATCGTTTTTGGCAGGCCATTATAAAGTCTTCAGATTTTATACTTTTTTAAAAGTGTAATTGCGAATCCTATATTTGTAGAGCATAAACTATGCTGGATAGAGTATTCAAGTCAGGATTTTTCCATTTTCTATAAAAATTAAATCAAGTAAAACTATTGGTTAGATATTTTTGAAATTATTGGATGCATTTTTGATAGGTATTAAATAGGTTTCACATTTAATTGTGTATCACAGGCTGAAATTGAAAAAAATAATCATTAAAAGTTGGGTTTTATCAATAATAAGTTATTAGATGGTTTAAAATCAGACTCAGCTCTTTGTACTTATGCATGTGTGTACTGACAAAATTTGGTAAATGATGATGCTGGTTTCGCAGATCAAAGAGGAAATGATAGATTCTTGATGTTGGAACTACTGACAAATTATTAGTAAAAATATTTTTCTGTCCCTACTTCATTCCATGTGCCAAGTGAAATTCCAGAGAGACTAAAGATTTACCTATAAAAGAGAAACAATACATATACAAAAGATAATATAGGTGAATATTTAATCTTCAGATAGTTCTAAACACTGTACCAAATGATACTATAGAAAGAATGATAGATCTTTACAGCAAAAACAAAGCCCTATCAAAAACAAAAAGAACTTAAAAGCAAAGAAAAGATGAGTATGAAGTTGGCAAGTCATATATAATACATGTGATTTGCTCTTCAGACTCCAGATCAAAGTTACCCATATATCACAGCACAAGAAGCCCTTTGCTCCCCTCTTGAGACATTTCCCTTCCCTACTTACCTTCTCTTTTGGTTGAGATTCCCAAAGGTATTGTCATTCCTCTTTAGTAAACAATCAGGGAACTGGAACCTCATAAAGCCCACTAGTGCTATTGCCTTTTGTTGCCACATGATGTCGCTAGTGAAGTTTGAGCCTATGCAGCCCCTTTGGATGTTTGCTTAGCAAACTTGCTGGTCCAGAAGCTCTTGCTGGTCCAAAACTTTGTACGGACTTTAGTGGGGCCACATTGGGTCTCATTGTGCGCAGGGTGATAGGATATGGAGGAGCAACCATCATTCATTTATTCATCAAACCGCTTTTTGTTGAGTACCCTACACTGTGCTCCAGATGCTGGTCTATGCACTAGATATAATAGTAGTGAACAAAACAAAAAAATTCTTGCCATCATGGAGCTTACATTCATTCTGGGGGTTGAGAGGAAAAGAGGTGGGGCAGAGACATACAATAGACAAAGTATTTATGTTATTGCAACATCTGCAGAAGGGCCTCTGCATGAAATCCTGACCTCTTTTAATTATTTTATATTTATTGTGTGAGGGCATCAATATGAATGATACCAGTGAGTATAACAGAGAGGCTGAGGGATTTAAAATCACAGTGCATTGATAACTTCTCAGTAGCTTGTAGAGGTACTTTGTGGCCACTCTGTTTATAATTGTACAGCATGCAGTTATTAAAAAGTATTGGTACAGTGTATATTTATGAACATAGAGGGATGTTTATATAAGTGGAAATGCAGGTCAGCAAATGATACATTTAGTACAATCACAAGTATTAGTGGGAAATACTTTTTCTTTTTTCTACCTCTGAGGTTTCTCTTGAGAAGGGAATTCCATTAGTGTCACCCTGAGTCTGCTCTTGCTCCTTTAAGTCAATTCATCTTTGATGGAATGACTTACCTGATTGGTAAATTTGAGAGTAGTTGGCCCTATGGATGCACTTCATTGATGTGTAGGAGCTAGCTAGTCTTTCCAGAGCCGTTGAGTGATTTCTCATCTCCTCCTCTTTAATATAAGCTGTGCAAGGGCTTACCTCTGGAGGGAGCAGTCGTCCCCTGTCTAGTGGTAAAGCATGTCCACCTTTGAAGTTCATTATCAGCAAGCCCGTTTGTCTAGTACATCTACAGCTTTTATGAGTAATAGCAGTAGTATTTTATTATTTGTTTCCCAACTTGTTCATAACTTTGGCAGGGAAGGAGTTACCAGTTTTTGGGTGCTCTCTTTGGAGGTACCTCATACATGATTCTGTTTCATTTAGTTTTACATATATTTTTAGTATTTTTCCATGTACATGAAGAAAAAAGTCTGGAAAGGTAACATCATAGTTTCAAAAGAGGTTGGTAGAATTAGGGCTTTTTTTCTTGTCTGATTTTTAAAAAAAATTTTAAAAGATTTTATTTATTTGAGAGAGAGAGAGAGCACAAGAGCGGGGTGAGGGGCAGAGGGAGAAGGAGACTCCCCGCAGAACAGGGAGCTAGACACAGGACTCAATCCCAGGACTGAGATCATGACCTGAGCCAAAGGCAGATGCTTAACCTACTGAGCCACCCAGGCACCCCTTGTCTGTACTTTTGAATTCACTGAATTTATTAGATATGTAATTAAGAAATAGTTAAGTATTTTAAACCTCTAAAATATACAGCATGGTCTGACTTCCCATGTAGAAGAATTAGTCATCTTTGTACAAGGGAAAAAGCTGGACCTGAGTAGGTATGTTTCCACCTTATGAGGTGCTTGAGTCTAGAACTTACGGTAGGCAAAAATATATTACTTTTCTAAAATCTCTGGCTTGTCATTTCAACACGTATGTCACAGTAATTGCTTTCCATCCATTAATAGTTTGAAGCAATTTGCATGGTTTTTAAAAGTGAGTTCCGGGGCACCTGGGTGGCGCCGCCGTTAAGCTTCTGCCTTCGGCTCAGGGCATGATCCTGGCGTTCTGGGATCGAGCCCCTCATCAGGCTTCTCCGCTGGGAGCCTGCTTCTTCCTCTCCCACTCCCCCTGCTGTGTTCCCTCTTTTGCTGGCTATCTCTCTCTGTCAAAATAAATAAATAAAATCTTAAAAAAAAAATGAGTTCCAGCATTTAACTGAAGTTAAATAGATTCTGTATTTCTCTTTTCTACTTGAAATTTTGCTAAACTTGTTTATTTTGTGGCTTCTTTTATTATTCCTTGCCTTTAAGAAAGGAACAGCTCTAGATTTCTACCGTCCTTCCTGCTTATCACCGTCATAGGCCTTTATGAATATAATACTCAGATTTGGCCATATTTGAAATAATAGATTTATTAAAAAGGGAAAAGATTAAACAGTGTTTCTAAAGTGGTAATTTTTATATCCCCATCTCTCTATTAGCAGGAAAAAAGTATTTCTTGAATTCAGAATTTTATAAAAGTTAGTAGAGTAGGGACACCTGGGTGGCTCAGTCCCTTAAGCATCTGCCTTTGGCTCAGGTCATGATCCTAGGGTCCTGGGATGAGTCCCCCATCAGGCTCCTTGCTCAGCAGGGAGCCTGCTTCTCCCTCTGCCTGCCACTCCCTCTGTTCATGCCCATACTCTCTCTCTCTCTCTCTCTCTGACAAATAAATAAAATCTTTTTTTAAACAGAGTAAAATTGCATCATAATTCAGTCATTACATTCTCATCATGCTTTTTAAAATTTTACTTAATTTTTATTTTAATTATGAAATACTTAAGACCATAAAAACATGCTGAGAATAAAATAATCTCTAGATATTCCGTGCCCAGCTTAATAAACAAAACTTTATAAATACAAGTAAGCCCCTATTTACCCCCATCCTACCTCCAGTTTGATGTTTATCATTATTATGCATATATTAATATTTGCACCACCTATGTAAGTATCACTAAAGAATATAATGTATTTTTGAGTATTTTAAAAGTTTGTATGAAACATTCATATAAAGTGAGAATGTAAAATGGAACAACTGCTTTAGAAAACTGTTTGCCAGTTGCTAAAAAAATTAAGCATAGAATTACCATACAACTCAGCACTTTTCTTAGGTATATACCAAAGAGAGAAGTATATACCACACAAAACTTGTGCACAAATGTTCCTAGTAGCATTGCATTATTCATATTGGCCAAAAAGTTAAAAAACAAAACAAAACCGAGCAACCCCCAAATGTTCAACTGGTGAATGGGTAAATAAAATGAGGTATATCTACAATGGAATATTGTTCATCAATAAAATTAACTGAAGTATTGATACGTGTGTTAACATGGGTGAACTTGAAAACATTCTGCTAAATAAAAGACGCTAGTCACAAAAGGCCATATATTGTATGATTCTCTTTGTACAAGAAGTCCAGATTAGGCAAATTTACAGAAATGGAAAACAGATTCATGGTTGTCTAGGGTGGGAATTATGGGGGGACATTGGGCTGTTACTGCCAGTAGGTATGGATTTCTTTTTAGGGTGATGAAATGTTCTAGAATTAGATAATGGTGATAGTTGCACAATTCTGTGAATATGCTAAGAAAATCAAATTACATACTTTAATTGGGTGATTTGTATTGGGATGTGAATTATAGCTGAGTAAAGCTGTTCAGAAAGTTTATGTGAATGTTATATATTCTACTATTAGCTTTTTAAATTCAGTATAAACCAAATCATTTTATTTTGGGATTTATACATTTTTGTACATTTAGTTCCATATAATTCATTTTCACCTTCCAGTGTATGAATTAACTGTATTTTATTAATCCATTGTCCCTTTTTGCTCTTTAAAAACAATGCTTTTGTGAACAGTCTGATCCATATTTCCTTATATGATGATATATTTTTTTTTATTTTATTTTATTTTATTTTATTTTATTTTATTTTATTTTATTTTATTATTTTTTTAAATTCAGTGTGGGGTTGAACTCACAGCCCTGGGATCAGGACCTGAGCTGGTATCAAGAGTCAGACACTTAACTGACTGAGCCACCCAGGAGCTGTGATGATGATACATTTTTAAGGCTTTCTTCCAAATTATAATTTGAAGAATTATTGATGATTTGTAATTTATTTAGTATTATTTAACTATTTATAAGACATTTTATTGGTGTACCCCACATTTAATTCATATAGTTATACAATTTGAAGTTGAAAGTAGTAAAAGTACTCTATCTTCTGAAAATTTTCAGTGGTTCTTTTATACTTGGCAAAAGAAAAGGGCTTCTTAACTACTGTTCCTTTCTTGTATTTTATTGTTAAGTGTGACATGTCCTAATTTTTGTGTATGCTGGTATCTTATAGAAAAAGCCACAAATGAGTACAACACTACAGAAGATTGGAGTCTTATTATGGACATATGTGACAAAGTTGGAAGCACTCCTAATGGGTAAGATGCCTAAACATGCCCAGTTAATGTCTAGGAGCTTAATAACCTGTGTCTCTTTTCCCAACGTAACTTTGAAAGGAAAATGGAATTTTGCTATTTACTTTTGGGGGACAAAAGTTAGGAGATCCTGGTGGCCAGTTTTATGGAATTAACCTTATCCTGAAAGAACAAAGGGAAGAAGAGTTCAACTGAAAACCTGAGATATATAAAGCTTTGACTCAATAGGGACACATGTTAACGATGAATAGACTAGTTATTTAGGGAATTGCCCTGTGACTTCAACATGTGTGGGAGCCTTTTAATAATGAAGTAGATAAATATAATAACGTAGTATGTAATAGACCGAAGAAGCCCTTCAATACTGAGTAGGTAAATATAATAACATCATGAAAAAATGGATATAAAAAGGGTGCTTTGGGGGGAGAATGCAGCGATTAAGCTGAACTCATTATACTTTAGAGGACTGATGAAAGCATTTAACATTACAGCTTTTCAAAGTACCTTCATACATGTTTATACTTACACCTTTGAAGACTGTATATCTTGCAGGTTTTTTTTAAGATAAGAATTTTGTCTGACGCCAGCTTTGGATATGGCAAAACTCTACAATTACTCCGTTGAGTTTACTGCTGTGGGGGATCCACCAGCAGGAGCTGAGCATGTTGGATACTGTACCCAGATAGGGGTCTTCCAGAAAAACATAGCAAAGGCAACTGAATCGTGCATCTCAGAGCCAGAGGAACATGTTTTTGAAGTTGTTTATACAACCTCATACCCAAGTTTACAGCAAAGCAGATACTTCCGGTTTGCTCTGAGTATTGAGGTGGTAAAAGCAATCGACTTAATGAAAACCAGGTTTCTCTAGGGTCGGAGGAAAAAGGAGGGCAGTCGAGTGGTACCACTAGGCAGTTGCACTCCACAGCATGGATTAACAGAAGCTCAAAGAGCCGAAATAGAGCAGCCCCCCAAACCTCACTGTGTGGGAAAGAAGTTCTGTGTACCCTGGAAAGACTCATTATTTATCTGAAGGTGAATGGCTTGGTGGTGGATAGTATGGAGAAGCTGAGAACAGTGCTTGCTGATGGACTTCGACTGAACAGAGATCAAACTGCAGTGCAGGTGGAGTTGATTGATTACAACACATAACACCCCTTTGATGAGCATTTAGTCAGCCCTGTGCTAGAGTCATAAGTTAGGCAACTTGGTTTTGAATTTCTCTAACCTTGTGTTTTTCATTGCTTTTTGCAGGGTGAGAGAGTTCATAAAGTGCTTGTTCGTGTTTCTGTTAGACCCATGTTGAATGTGACTTTAAAAATTTTTAAAGAAAATTGGATTATCAAATAAAACCTTTTCCCAGGGGAGAAAAAAAAAGAATTTTCTGTCTGAATACTAAATCTGTCTTGAAGAAATAAGAAGATAATTTATATGACATAGGTCTCTTGTGTTGATCTTTTGGAAATTATTTGACTCTTTTTAAAAAATTTATATTTAGATTCAATTAACTAACATGTAATGTGTTATTAGTTTCAGAGGTACAGGTCAGTGATTCATCAGTCTTATTTAATACCCAGTGCTTATTACATCACGTGCTCTCCTTAATGTCCATCACCTAGTTACCCCATTCTCTTACCCCCTTCCCCTCTAGCAACCCTCAGTTTGTTTCCTATGATTAAGAGTCTCATGGTTTGTCTCCCTCTCTGATTTTGTCTTGTTTTATTTTTTCCTCTCTTCCCCTATGATCCTCTGTTTTGTTTCTTAAATTCCACATATGAGTGAGATCATATGATAATTCTTTCTCTGATTGACTTATTTCGCTTAGCATAATACCATCTAGTTCCATCTACATTGTTGCAAATGGCAAAATTTCATTTTTTTTAATGGCTGAGTAGTATACACACACACACATACACATTGTGTGTATATACCACATCTTCTTTATCCATTCATCTGTTGATGGACATCTGGGCTCTTTCCATAATTTGGCTATTGTGGACATTGCTGCTGTAAACATTCGAGTGCAGGTGCCCCTTTGGATCACTACATTTGTATCTTTGGGGTAAATACCCAATAGTGCAATTGCTGGGTCATAGGGTAGCTCTATTTTCAATTTTTTGAGGAACTTCCACACTGTTTTCCAGAGTGGCTGCACCAGTTTGCATTCCCATCAGCAGTGTAAGAGGGTTCCCCTTTCTCTGCATCCTTGCCAACATCTGTTGTTTCCTGACTTGTTAATTTTTGCCATTCTAACTGTTGTAAGGTGTTATCTCATAGTGGTTTTGATTTGTATTTCCCTCATGCCAGGTGATGTTAAGCATTTTTTCATGTGTCTGTTGGCCATTTATCTGTCTTCTTTGGAAAAATATCTGTTTATGTCTTCTGCCCATTTCTTGACTGGATTTTTTGTTTTGGGAGTATTGAGTTTGATAAGTTGTTTATAGATTTTGGATATTAGGCCTTTATTTGATAAGACATTTGCAAATATCTTCTCCCTGTCAGTTGTCTTTTGGTTTTGTTGACTGTTTCCTTTGCTGTGCAAAAGCTTTTCATCTTGATGAAGTCCTAATAGTTCATTTTTGCCTTTGTTTCCCTCGTCTTTGAAATTGTGTCTAGCAAGAAGTTGCGGTGGCCGAGGTCAAAGAGGTTGCTGCCTGTGTTCTCCTTTAAGGGAATTATTTGGCTCTTGATTTTGGAATATACAACCTTTGCAACAAGCTGCTCTTTTTTTTTTTTTTTTTAAAGAGTTCCGCAGTTCTGTGAACAAAACATTGTAGTGGAATCATTTTACAGATTTACTCCTTTAATGAAGTGAGGTTTGCAGGATTTTATTTTTAAATTTAAAGTTATTTGGTAGTAGAATGCCTTATATTTTTAATGTTTAATTTGAAATTCTGAATAAATATTTAATATTCTTCATTTTTTTTCCTTAGAGCAAAAGATTGCCTAAAGGCCATAATGAAAAGGGTAAATCATAAGGTTCCTCATGTTGCTCTGCAGGCGTTAACTGTAAGTAAAAGTCATGTTATTATTTGACCCAAATTTTAAATGTGTATTTATTTCAGTAAGTTAAGTAAGATAATATCTCAACACTTGTATATTGATTTTTATTTTAATTAATAGCTTCTTGGGGCTTGTGTGGCAAACTGTGGAAAGATATTTCATTTAGAAGTATGTTCCCGTGATTTTGCAACAGAAGTACGTGCTGTGATAAAAAATAAGGTAAATTTTAAAAAGAGAAGAAATTTAAGTCATTAAAAAGTACATATACTGTCTGTCATTTTAACTATATATAGCATTATAAAGTTGTATTATGAATGAAATCGCTTTTAGCTAAGTTTGAAATGAAATAAACTTCCTGTTCTAAAACTTGATATTTTTATTTGTAGCACCAAAAACTATTTTCCTTCTCAAAGCATATATACTAGTGATAATAGCTAATCTTTATTTAGAGTTATAAGCAGTCGCTGCTTTAAGAATTTTACACATACTCTCTTGTTTAATGCTCTTAATAACCCTTAGAAGTTAGAGTCTCTTGTCATTCCTATTTTATAAATGCAGAAGCTGAGGCTTAGTGAGAAGTTCAGTAACTTGTCCCAGGTCATGCAGCTAGTAGTAGCATAGCTGAAGTTCAGATCCAGGTTTCTATAACATCAGAGTCCAGACCAACCACTATCCTGTACTGATTCACACTAGAGATGGTAAGCAAAGAGGACCTTTATTTTAGAGCAGGGTTGGTGGGTGAGGGGTCTTCACAACAGGGTTGCTGTTACTGATTTCTTTCGGATAGAAACTCTGAAGCTTCTGCTATTAGTGGCAAAAATCCAGGAATTTTAGTTTAGTTGATATAAAAAGCTTAATCTAGTATTGAGTATATTTTAAAAACTTAGAAGAAATAACATCTGAATATAAAAGATCTGTTGTCATTATAGTGAGAGTTAGAAATTGATGTTTAAAAGGGTAATTTTACAAGAAGCAACTCTATCTTAAAATGAAAATAAGCATTATCAAACACTCATCTAGGCTAGGGATCGCTGGACTTTTGTTGATGTTTATATAATTAAAGAGAATTTTGGTGTTGATAATCTGTTAAATAATTCACGTACTTACTTTAACCATTACTTCAACCACAGTTTTATTTCTTTCTTTGCATTGCCCTTTTAAGGCGCATCCTAAAGTGTGTGAAAAGCTGAAAACTTTAATGGTGGAGTGGTCAGAAGAATTTCAGAAGGATCCTCAGTTTAGTCTGATATCTGCAACTATTAAATCTATGAAAGAAGAAGGAATTACTTTTCCTCCAGCAGGTTCTCAGGTAAGAGATGCATTTAGATCCTTGGTTGACCTTACACTATTTTGAAGGTACGTATCTTATATAAAAGCTAGACAAGGTCTGTCGTAATCATCCTTTCCCACCTCTACTTTGCAGGTGTCTGTCTGAGATAGCTCCTTGTATTTAGTACATGTTCTAATTGTTGAGTGAATTTCTTCTAAATATCAGAACTTTGAGAAGTGAATCAGCCATAAATCTGTTTAATGCTACTCTAAGTCTAGAGTCATGTAAAAGGCATACATGTATGAGGGAGTCCTTATGTTTAAGAAATTTATAGTAAATTTGGAGGGTAGCTATATACATGTGAAAAATAACTAAATTGTAAGTGACACATACAGATAAGGGAGGGGTAACAAAGACTAGATGCCAGAAAAGAGAGGTAACTACAGACTGGGATGGTAAAGAGGTAGAATTTTTAGACTGGAATGTATTTCAATAGATAGGAGGGAAGAGGTCCTATTGGGGGAGGAATGATATGAACAAATTCATGGTATTGAGAAAGCTCCACATCTGTTTGTTGAAGAGTGAATTTGCCTGGAGTGAACGGTTTACATATGGATGAGTGGAACTGTAAGCCTAGAAATTTATTTGAGGAGAGAGGGAATAGCTTTAGTAGGACAGGGGTGGAGGGATAATGAGTCACAGAGTGGGCTATTTAAGTGTGGGAGAAGAACACTCTCTTGAGTTTTGCTTCAGTGCCTCTTGCCTTCCACTTAATATTAGGTATACAGGCTAGGGGAAGAAACTAAGGGGAGTACTGTATATTTTATTTTAATTTAGACTGTAGACTAAACAGACAGAATCTTTATAGTTGACCGGAACTAAGGGTTCAGGGAGCATTTGGGGACAAAATTCTTGTAAGTAATGAAAGCTAGCATTTTTCTGCTCTGTTTTCTACATGTCAAAAACCTATGTTTAAAGACCTGGTTGATGGTTCAGGATCCTGGACATCTCTTCTGTGCCTTTAAATTTAAGCATGACCTTCCTAAATCCTTGCTGTGCCTGAAGAAGCACCACGAGTCAAGTACAATGACTACTAAAAGAGAGCTTAGCATGTATTCCTAGAAGTGCACCTGTTGTCTCTGTCCGCCCTCTTCTCTTCAGTAATTATCATGGCTTCTTGCTGCCGCCTCTCGTGGAGCTTGATGCCCCTCACTGAATGAGAGACCTTGGACAGTTGAGATCAGGGAAGTACAATCAGGAGAGATTCGTATTTAGGTACTTTCTGTGGGCCATGTTCTGTGTCAGATACTCAGATGGATGCAAAATGTAAGCCAGTTTGTGCCCTTTGTGAGTTGATAATGTTTTCTTGAAAACTATGATGTTTTATTTTAGTATTTGAAAACTGCTACTTAAAATTTTTACAAAGAACTTCACTTTTAAAAGAAACTCGTCAGTTTTTTAAAAATTAACATGTGCGAGTAATTATAGAGCTTGTGTTTTCTTTGAAACGGTGGCTGCGTTCATTTTACTCATACATTTACAGACTGTCTCAGCTGCTGCCAAGAATGGTACATCATCGAACAAAAACAAAGAAGATGAAGACATAGCTAAAGGTAAATGCTCAAGCATGTATAATTTAGTGTTTCTTAAAACATCCTTGCCAGAACAATTTATTTAAATAAAAATTATAATCAAACTTGGTATGCTTTTAGTATTTTACCTCACATCTAGTAGGGTCTGAAAAGTAAGGAAAACAATGGATATGATACAAGATTGATTTAATTCATAATCTTTTTCAGTAATATATATTTAATGTCCTACCTTTGGAGAGATTTCATTTCACCTTTTCTTTAATGCCAAAGTTATGAGTCAAGCACAGAAATATGTTCACGGCTTGTCCTATATGGAAAGCTACCCATATTATAATGTCACAATCTGTTTGCTATAAAAATAATAGCTGCTGTATATGACAGACTGTGATAATAAGGAATGAGCAAAAACTTTATTTTAAAAAAATGTCATGATTTTCTGCCCTGTCCTCCCACATCCCAAGAAATTTAACTATTTAGCATTTAATTGGACAAATAAAATATTCACTTCATTTATTCTTAAGTATTACATTATTAAACATTTCTTTTTAAACTTTAAAAATCAGAATTAATTCTGGCTCCCTTGTTTTTTTGCATTTCAATTTTTCAAATTAGCTATTGAATTATCATTGCAAGAGCAGAAGCAGCAGCATGCAGAAACAAAATCCTTATATCCATCTGCAGAAATTCAGTTAAATAATAAAGTTGCAAGGAAAGTGAGAGCTTTATATGATTTTGAAGCCGTTGAGGACAATGAACTCACCTTTAAACATGGTGAAATTATTATTGTTTTGGATGACAGGTAAGTTTTAGATCTTTATTTCTGGAATATTTTGAAGTTATTAAGTATAATATTCTTTATTTAGAATCCAGGATATTTAGGTCTTTGACTTTGGTGTATTTAAATCATAAAAGAGCCTTTTCATACCTTAATTTTTTTCTAAAATAAAAGACTAGATAATGTGGGTTCCTTATTGTTTTATTAAATTTGGGTAGTATTTTATCTTGGATAAAAGATGTATTAAGTAATATTGTTGCTTATCACAACTGTGAAGCATAAATATTCAGTCGTCCGAATCCATTTACATTAGGATTTGTGTATATCAAAATTACTGGCAAAAAAAAAAAAACCTTTAGGAAGAAATACAGCTATATTATCTTTTTTTTTTTTTTTTTTTTTTTTTTTAAGCGGGAGAGAGGGTGAGGAAGGGAAGAGGGAGAGAGAGAATCTCAAGCTGACTCCATGCCCAGCTCAAAGCCCAACACAGGGCTTGAGTTCACAACCCTGGGGATCATGACCTGAGCTGAAACCAAGAGTCAGATGTTTAACTGACTGAGCCACCCAGGCACCTCAACTATATTATCTGATAAAAGCAACTATGCTCAGTTCTTCCCCAATTCTTAACTTGCTACTATACTCTCCCTCACAGTTTCTCTGTCATTTAAGGTTATAGTAAAGAGTAGATTTATTTTACATCTGAAGCTCATATAATATTGTATGTCAACTACACTTCAACTTTTAAAAAAAGGATAGATCTGCCTCTATTGGGTCTAATTCTATTTTTTACTTTGTTTTTAAAAGAAGTAGATGAAATTTAGCAAGGGTGACACCTAACAGCTTGTTGCTATGAACAGAGATTGCAGATGCATTTGGTATCTGTTATAAATAACTTAGGATATATTAGTTAAGTGCATTTTTAAATGAGTAGATACACAAAATGGTTTTACTTTCCTGCAGTAAATAGTTATTGAGAAAATATTATATAATAGGCTCTGTTTATATAAAAAAATGAATGAGGACACAGTTCTGTCTTATAAAATCTAGACGGAAGGGAGTTAAAATTTCTATAGATATTTGTATGGAATGCAGATTGTGAATGCCATAAAAGAGGTAATGTTTGGGTCCAGAAGAGACCAGATTTATACCAGGTACAAGCATCTGGCAAAGAAGGCTTAACCAGGGGGTTCATTTCAGGTGAACTTTGGTTTTGATGGGATAGGAAAAATTTTGCAAGAAATTGAGAATAGGAAAAGAAGGTCTCTTAAGCAGTCAAGAAGGTAATCATTTTTCTTCTTTAATTTTCTTTTTTAAATAATCATTTGGAGTGGAACACATGATCCCTGAATGAGAGTAAATAAATATTAAGGCTCAGAAGTAGTGTGGGCTCTGAATACAGACAGCCTAAAATGTCAGGCTTCCTAGTGTAGTTTTAGTTAGAATATTTACAAAAGAACTTAGGTTTATACTTCAGGTACTCCTATACAACTAGAAAATTAAATTTATAAAATAAATAGAGACTAAACTACAATATTAGTAGTTTTTGGTCTAAGATTCAAATTTTGAGTGTTTTATGTAGTGAGAAAATTTTTTTTTCAGATTTGTGGTATTTTTCTTTTTGTGCTTTCATGCATTTTTTTTTCATTTTTTAAAAATTTTATTATGTTAGTCACCATACAGAAAATATTCTAAATAAATTGCTGTTTGGGGTGCCTGGGTGGTGCAGTTTGTTGAGTGTCTGATTCTTGATTTCGGCTCAGTTTGTGATCTCAGGGTCATGAAATCCAGCCCCCAAGTCAGGCTCTGTGCTCAGTGCGGAGTCTGCTTCAGATTCTCTCTTCCTCTCCCTCTGCCCCCCTACTCACGTGCACGTTCTCTCGCTCGTGCTCTCGAAAATAAATGAGTCTTTAAAAAAATAAAATAAATTGCTACTTTCAGGGTAAATAGAGTACTGAGTAATGGCACAGGTACTTTATCACTTCCCTTCACAGGCCTGTACTACCCTGTGCTGTGATAACTCAATTCTGTGACTTTTGCTTTTGCACCTGTTGTGAGTCTTTCATACAGAATGTATCCCCTTGACATCATTTGAGGTTCACATGGCATTATATGCTTACTGTAGTCTACAGGCTTGCAGTGAGTAAAGGGTTACGTTGCTGTGCTGCATGTGTCTTTTCACACATGTTTAAGCACAAAGTCATTTAACAACTTAGACTCCTATCAAACTACTTTCAGTTGAGACTTAACACTGCAAAAGGGAACTTTTTTCTCGATAACTTCTAAGAGAATTCAACATGAATACGATGGAATATGTAGATTGATTGCTATCATTTTAATGATAAGATACCCCAATCTTAAAGTTGCTGTAGACATGCTCATTAACACTTATAGGTTAAATGTTGTCATTCTGGGTGATGGATTGTTACTGGCAGGATTTTTAAGAACAAATGCAAACTTGGGTCCTAAAGTTAAATTGTAATCTCCAGTTAAAAGGAGGTCATCTAGATGATCCAGAATGTGACTGTATTCATTGTTTTCATATTGCTGTGGAAATGAAAGCACAAAATTAAAATTTTCACATGCAGAATTTGAAGTCCCTTGAAGATACATCATTCTTGGACTTCAGCTTAAGAAACACAGAGCTGGGGCGCCTGGGTGGCATAGTGGTTAAGCGTCTGCCTTTGGCTCAGGGCGTGATCCCGGCGTTGTGGGATCGAGCCCCACATCAGGCTCTTCTGCTATGAGCCTGCTTCTTTCCTCTCCCACTCCCCCTGCTTGTGTTCCCTCTCTCGCTGGCTGTCTCTATCTCTGTCAAATAAATAAAATCTTTAAAAAAAAAAAAAAAGAAGCACAGAGCTAATAGATAAAGCACACATTACTTATTAACAGAATATACCCCCCCAAGAAAAAACTTTTCACTTTCTACATTTTTAGCTTTATCTCACCACTCCTTGTTTGTTCTTTTTGTTGTTGTTGTTGTTGTTTTTAGGATTTATTTATTTGTCAGAGAGAGAAGGAGGGAGAGAGGGAATATGGAAATATGAAAGAATGCAAGAGAGGGTACTCTCTCTGCCAAGTATCAAGGCATATTAATAAGCTGTAGTAAATAAATATATAGATAGTTCAACAGAATGGAATCCAGATCCATCTGCTCGTGAATAGATAGCAGCCTGCTGTTTGAAAGATAGGATATCATAAATCAGTAGAAAAATGATGTACTATAAATTTTTCCTGGGATGAATGGCTCCTTATACAGTACAAATAAAATTTTGATTCAGTTTCACATAGTACATTTGGTTTCTGCTCAGGTCATGATCTCAGGACTGTGAGATCGAGCTCTGTGTCAGGCCCCACTTGCAGAGTCTGCTTGAGATTCTCCCTCTCCCTGTGCCCCTTCCTGCACTTGCACACACGCATGCTCTTTCTCTAAAATAAATGAATCTTTAAGAAAATAAGAGACTTAAACATGGGGGAGAGATAAGAGAAAACTTAAAACTATTAAGTATGTTGGAAAACAGATTTGGGAGTTTGGGGATAGAGAAAGACTTCTTTTAAGAAAACTATAAACTATAAAAGATTGTTAAATTTGATTACATGGAACAAAAAACACCACGCAGTAGAAGAAACTATAAACATATGTTAAAAGACAAGTGACAGTTTGAGAGAAGATATTTGCATAATTCAGACAAACAGTTGCTATCCAGAATATATAAAGAACTCCTACAGATCCATGTAAAGAGAGAAATAGCCCAGTGGAAAAGAAAAGTAGACAGAAAGCATGAACGAACAGTTTTGTAGAAGGGGCAGTTGGAATGGCCCGGAAAACGTGGATGCTCAGGAAGTGCAAACGAGCGTAGCCTTGAGATAGGATTTCTCTCCTGTCTGGTAGTCAAGCGTTGCTTGGACAGTTAACAAGTATGAGAGAAAGTGACATTCTCACATGCTGCTGAGGGAAGGAGGATGGTGCATTGCCGTAACCACTTAAGAGACTGTTTGGCAGTATTTGGTAAAATGGAAAATGTTTTTATCCTGAGGCCCAGCAAGTCCACAGCTGTGAGTAAGCCTAAAGAATTGTTGCTTGTGTGCCCTGAAGTCTAGAATGATCATTACACCAATCTTTTTAAGGTGAAAGACTGGAAATATCTAAGTGTCCATCTTTATGGGGATGGATAAATCAAATATGCTGTGTTCAGATGATGGGTCTTTAAAAGGGATAAACAAGATATGAAAGTATTAACATATAAAATATAAAAATCTATAATGATTAATATATCTATAGACTTTGATATAGGTATATATAAACAAAAAATACACTTGCAGGAAGGCTACATACCAGCTTTATGGTAATAGTTTGGTAGGTTGGTTGTGGGATTGGGACTTAGGCTTGTTGATAAAGGGGACTTCATTGTTACCTATATATATATATATTTTTAAAGCCCAAAATCAGCTATGACCACGTGTTAATTGGTTCTAAATTTTAATATGGGAATGTGGATGTTTGCTTTATTTGTGCTTTTCTGTATCTTTTATTAAGTTTAAGAACTGCTTGTAAATATAGTTGGATGTGAACTAGTATTTTCAAAGTAGGCTAAATTTAATTTTTATTTTAATTCCTCTTGCCGCTAGTGTACTTAAAATGTAGAGGAACAGATGACATTTTTGTACTGTATTTTCAGTGATGCCAATTGGTGGAAAGGAGAAAATCACAGAGGAATAGGACTCTTCCCATCTAATTTTGTAACAACTAATTTAAACATAGAGTCTGAGGCAGGTAAGTTAAATTTTAAGGAAGATTAAATCTATTAAAGTTTTTTACACTCGAGTTTTATGGTTCAGTTTTGTTATTTTTTGTTGTTTTTTAAGTAATTTGTACACCCAGCGTGGGGCTTGAACTCACGGCCCTGAGATGAGGAGTCACATGCTCTGAGCCAGCCAAGTGCCCTGGTTCAATTATGAATATAAAGTAGATTGGCATTTAACTCTGTTTTAAATTATTTATAGATAGTACAGTTTAATTTCTTACCAAATTAAAGGGTTAACTTCAAGTCGATTCCAAGAATTATTTTTTTTTATCATTTTATTTTAAACTCTTTGAGTATAAGGCATAAAGGGCATAAAAGGCATAAAACAATCTGTGATGACCATGCAGATATTTAATTCAACCTAATTATGGTTTAAGAAGCAGTTTGTGGTTTCAGTATAAAGAATATTGGTTTTATTCATCATTGAACCACAGTATCGATGGGAGTAGGTGGCGGGGTGGGGGCTGGTTGACAACTGCCAAATGTGATTACAAGGGTTAGGAGTACTCCTAAATTTTAAATTTTTCCTCACCTTAATTTGATCCTAGGGAACTTGAAGCAATAATAAAGCAATATAATTAAGACATTGGGTTCCTGCTTCAGATCTTCTGCTGTCAGCCATGCAGAGAAAGCTTCCATTTGTTATGCAGGCAGAAAGGTGGGGGGTTGCTGAGTGTAAAGAGCAGCTAATAGTATTACTAACGATGCTCATGATCAGAAATAACGTAGTTCAGTGGTGTTTGAGTAATCATTTATCAGGTGTTGTGCAAAGTCCTTGACTTGCACTATTTCATTTAATCCTCATAACACTGTGAGATAGATACTTTTGTTACCCTATTTTACAGATAAGGAAACTGAGGCTGATGGTTTATGTGGCTGGTAGGTGATAGAGCCATGATTCTCCAGTCAGCCAGTCTCCTCTCAGATGTACTTTTACTGACTCACTATGGGACATGTCAGTGCTAGTCTGTATTATCAGTTTTAGAGAAGAAACTTAAATCGCGGACTCTGGGAAACAAACTGAGGGCTTCAGAGGGGAGGGGGGTGGGGGATTGGGATAGGCCGGTGATGGGTATTAAGGAGGGCACATATTGCATGGTGCACTGGGTGTTATACGCAGATAATGAATCATGGAACATTACATCAAAAACTAAGGATATACTGTATGGTGACTAACATAACATAATAAAAAAATATTATTAAAAAAAACCTTAAATTGTGAAAGCTCTGTGCATTGTGTCTAACATCATCTTTGTATGGATGGAGTTGATGGCATTCAATTAAAGTAAACTTGAGAGACGTAAAGACTCATTTAAAGACTGAGTACTTTGCTGATATTTACACTTTTTATTCCTCTAGTGTGACTCTCTAAGTAGTTGTGAAAATTGTAGATGCTGTTTTTAATAACTTCGTAAGACCATGTTCCGGGGATCCTATTTAGAAATTTCCCCTTGGCATAGGCTGGAGCGCCTGAGCTGTGGTTTTAAGAGTAAAAATATTCTGGCTTTTCAGTATATCCTCATGTTATGTTGACCTCTGTTCCTTAGGACCTGTTTGAAAGTTAGCCAGATATTTGAAGTGAATGGCTAACTGTTGGGACTTAAAAATCCTTTGGTTATAGAGATTTTTTTTTTTCCTGAGGGGTGTACATTTTATTGGGAACCTTAAATACTTTTCAGACAGAACACAGTATCTTCATTCAAGGATCTCATGGGGCCTGCAGAGCAAACTGAGAATTTTGGATTAAGGGCAAAATATATTTTAATTGTAATTTTATTTTTATCAGAATTTACTTTATTAAAATATAGTACATTATAGCAACTCTCCAGTGAACATTTAAATAGTTTTCTGGATATGTACATTTATAAATTATCTTTCAATCTTCTCTTTATGAAAGGTGGGGGGTTTTTTGTTTGTTTTCTGTTGCTTTAAAACTATTATCAAAAAAAAAATCAAAAAAAAAACTATTATCAAACTTAGGTTGAAATCGAGTATTTTTTTTCATTGTGAAAATGAAATCGAGTATTTTTTTGTTCATTTGGGAAATACATTTTTATAGCAAGGAAAGTGTGGATGGAGCTCATATATTTAACTCTGAATTTAGCTGTTCATATTACACTCTACTGTCTTATGTATTCACCCTAGTGGTAACACTAAGTTTTTCAGAAAATGTCTATAATGGCAGTTAATATTGCTCACTTGTTCCACTAGAAGGTAAGTTCCATCAGGGCAGAGATTCTTGTCTGTCTTATTCACTGATGTATTTCCAGTGCCTGGCACACAGTAAGGGCTAATAAATGTTTGTGTTATGAATGAATGAACATATGTAATAATGTATGTTAATTATGAAATGTGATGACTAAAGGGTTTCCTTTTTTTTCTTATGGATAATCACAGACTACTTACATATTAGTGACTAAAATACCAAAGTAAATGCTGAGGAACTTAAAGTTTACTTTGTTTCCATAGCAGCTGTGGACAAATTGAATATAATTGATGAGGAGGAGGAGGAAATTAAGAAATCAGAGCCTGAGCCTGTTTATATAGATGAGGTAGAGTTTTTCTTTTGTTTAATAGTTAAACTATCAATACTTTTAAAATCTATTATCCTTGAGAATGCTTGGAAAGAGTAATTTTTATGTTCATTAAAATGAAAGCTTTTGAGTTTCTAAGTGTCCATTTACTTTTTTAGGATAAAATGGATAGAGCCCTGCAGGTACTCCAGAGTATAGATCCAACAGATTCAAAACCAGATTCCCAAGACCTCTTGGATTTAGAAGGTATTTAGTGAGCATTAGGGATTACTTTAATATCATTTAATATTTTAGCTATTTATAATGTCTTAAATGTCTTCTGCCTTGTGTTTGCTTCTAGAAATTAGAGATTGCTGTTGGAAACAGACTAGTATAATAAAATAGTAAACATATAACTTGGAAGATGTTATAAACCTGCCTATCAGGTTCAAGAAGGAAGTCTTTATTTTTCTGTAAGCCCACCAGTGATACTAGCTGAAGAGAGTTGCAGTCCAACAAAGGACAGAATTAAGAATAAGAGCATATTAAATTAATTGAGTCAAAGTGTTAGAAACGCTTATCTTTCTTATAATTCTCTTGTATCATGACTTTAAATGGCAAAATTATACATGATCGGTGTTAACTTTGTGATGTAGTCATTTGATGCATGCTGATGTGTCTTTTTAATCCCCAAGAAATTTGAAACAAATCTTTTTATGCCATTTTTTTAATCCTTTGGGAGAAAACCTCTGATATATGGATAAATCTTAAATCTTTTTATAGAAGAAACTCTGGTTATGAATATAGAATACCACACTATTCATTTTATCAGTGTTTACATTTGGAAATAACAAAATGTTTAATTTTAAAATGTCTTAAGTACTTGAAAAATGTTCATATGTAATCTGTACACAATTACACATTTTATACAATGTGACTCAGTTCGTTTACTTAGCTGTTAATAGTTTTCTAGGTTTTGAGATAGCTCCAAATTTCACAGTCATGAACTTAGTATAGTACTTCAGAGAACATGGTCAGATTTCTCTTTTGATTTTGATTTTGCCTTTGGTCATAGATATTAATATTGGTGCTATTTAATACTATTTTAATAGTATTAAAATTAGGTCTTCTATAGACCTTTCTCTAGCATAAACTTCATTTTCTTTGTATTATGCATGGGTTGTATATTGGTGTGCTCCATTGTTCAAAATTGTTGAAATTGATTTAAACTGGTTTAAGTTTCAAGGTTGAAAATTATTTTTGTATTTACAGATATCTGCCAACAGATGGGTCCAATGATAGATGAAAAACTTGAAGAGATTGATAGGTGAGATTCTTTGTGTGGGGAATAACAAATATAGTTTTCTTTTCTCTTCTCTTCTCTTCTCTTTTCTTTTTTCTTTTCTTTTCTTTCTTGATTTTATTCATTTGTTAGAGAGAGAGGAAGGAGAGGGAGAGAGAATCCGAAGCAGACTACACTGAGTTCAGAGTCTGACGTGGGGTTCAGTCTTGCGACAGCAAGACTGTGACCCAAGCTGAAACCAAGAGACAGAAGCTTAACCAGTTTAGCCACCCAGGCACCCCAACAAGTACAGTTTTCTTAGGATTACTTATTTTTTGGCAAAACTTTAAACTAAGGCATTTTGTGGAACTGTCAATCTATTGAAATTGTCTCTCAGTTTCCAAAACTCTTACAAACGAATAGCAAGCTGGTACTTTTTATTTTGGTAGCATTTTTCCCCCGTGGCAGCATAGTATACCTAGAATCATGGGTTCTTGCTCTTAAGCTACTGGTCTTCATTTTCTTACTTGGGCTGGAACTGAGGGATAAAGAGTAATGAGGAATAAAGCTGAATAGAACACAGAATAAAAACTAGGGTCTTGTGATGAGAAATAGTATTTGTAAAACTTTCATATGAAATTTCCCTTTTTTTGTGAAACTAAATCCAGTACACATACCTCTCCTCAGTTTTCTTCCTTGTATTTCTGTATTCTCTTGTCCTTTTAATTTCCTTATCTGACATAGTCTTACTCTTCCTTAGAAATAGCAGCAGCACTGAAGGATAGACACAGCATTTTGAGCTTTTCATTTGTTTTTGCTTTTTCTGGTTCTTCAGCTTTCTGTTTGAAGTCACAGGCAGAAGCCATAGTGAATGGAAGACAAGGATAAGGATAAGTCTTTACTGTTCCATCATCTTCCCTTTCTAGATTCTGGTTATTGAACTACTGTGTAAAACCTCACAAGAAGATGGGGCACCTGCGTAGCTCAGTCCGTTAACCGTTTGCCTTGAGCTTAGATCATGATCCTGGGGTCCTGGGACCGAGTCCCGCATCGGGCTCCCTGCTCCTAGGGGAGCCTGCTTCTCTCTCTCCTTCTGCTGCTCCCCCTGCTTGTTCTCTCTCTCTTTCTCTCTGTCTCTCATACTTTTCCTGTCAAATAAAATAAAATCTTAAAAAAAGAAAAAAAAACCCACACAACTACTTTACTTCTTATCTGCCTTAACCAGAGAAGGGTGGTAGCAGCAAGATTTTTTCTAGACACTGAAAATTATAATATTTTTCCATAAGATTTTTTAAATCTTTATATTTTCTACAGAAATAAAAAACAAATCCTTGTCAAAAATTAATGAAATGATGGTACTGGTTTCATAGTTTATTCTTATTTTAGAGAAAACATTAAATATCTACATACACATCTACTGTGGTTTCAGTGCAAGTATATTAATGGTCAGTGAATAATCAAACTGGAAATGATTAGAAAGAAAAATGTCAGTATTACCTTAGGGATGTGGCTAGGAGTACAATTATTATAAACCTTTATGGATCTTAAAAATAGTCCATATCCTTTAACCCAGCAAATTCAGGCCCATGCTAAATATATAAGGATATATGCAAAGATTTACCTCGTAGAGTATTTGTCACACCATTATTTGTAACAACAAAATTGGATTTGTAACAACAAAGTTGGAAGTAACTGAAACGTCCTTCAGTGTGAGATTGATTTTTAAAATAAAATTACACATCTATACATTCTACAATAAAAAGCATTGTCATTGATAAATATCTATTGACATGGAAAGATATCATACTATGTAATGAAAAGCAGAGGATGTGACAGTATAAACTTACTTTTGTTGATAAAAAGAGTATCTTCAAAGGAATAGGTCTAGCACAGTTAAAAATCAGCATGACCATTTCTGATACGAGTTAATTTTTTGAGTCACCGCTCACCTGTTAGTCAGTTCTTCAATTTCAGTTTCTGAATAGGCCAGCTGGCATTTTCTTTTGCATGGCCACGATGACAGAGGCAGCTCCTATTCTGGAAAATGCTTGCTGTTCTTCAACAAATTTTCATTGACTATTTATCCTTGTCAAGCATCCAGAAATGAATAAAATATCCTTTTTTTCCCTTTAGTGGGTCATCATCAGTTTGTTTTTCCTAATTAAAAAAAACAACTTTACTGTCAGAAAAAGAAATTTTACATTTATTTTCTGTCTGTCCTTGTTCAGAATGAGATTTTTTAGCATTTATCACACGAAGAAATTATATTGAGCAAACATGTAAATTGACTCCAAAAATGTTTAGATAGACGTACTGAAGAGAGATCCATGGTCTGAACTTAACAATGTTCCAGACTTTTTTTTTTTTTTTTTTTTTTTTAGAGAGAGAGGGAGAGTGCAGGAGGGGCCGAGGGGGAGAGAGAGAATCTTAAGCAGGCTCCGTGCCCAGTGCAAGCCTGTCTCAGGGCTGGATCTCACCATCTTGAGATCATGACCTGAGCCGAAATCAAGAGTCAGATGCTTAACCGACTGAGCCCCTGTTCCAGGATATTCTAATCTTATTTCCTAAAGCCCTCCAAAAATTGTTTTCTACCACCTTGATCAAATTGACCTTTTCATTCTTCCATTGTGTACCCTTCTCACTCCTTTTGCCTGTCTTAATTCACACTGTCCCACTGACCTGGCTTAGTCTTCTTTTTTTGCTTGGGCCTATCCATCCTTCCTCATGTGCCAGTTTAAGTCCCAGCTTCTCCATAAAGCCTTTTCAGTGTACCATCACCCAAATTAGTCTCCTTTTCTAAACTCTTCTGTTCCTTACCTATTTCATATAATTTTGGATTCAATTATATGCCATCTTGTATTGTTTGCTATATTCCATGTGCTTAGCTTTGTCTTCCTAATAGATTGCAGTCTCTTTGAAGGAGAAAACTACACCTTCTTCTCCGTTTTCTTTGTGCTGGTATAGGTTTGGGCACAGTACAGTAAAAAAGTTTTAATTGTTTTAGGGTTATCTCTTGAATCTTTGAAGGTGATTTCTGTGTTCTGCTGGTGTTTCATCAGTATACTGGGTTATGTGGACCAAATGCTTATGGTTAATTCTTAGTCACACCTTTGTTAGCATGGACACTAATTTCTGAAGCTTTCTGTGTGGTTTACAAATGATACTCTGAAAATAGGGTTTGACCTGCTTTATATAGTCACACATGCAATAGAGGAAATAGCACCTTTTTGTTTGTTTCAGACATAACATTATAAAGGAACCATTATAGAGGAAAGGTGGCAAGTCTTGATAGGATTCAGTCCAGGTCAGTTATTTGGTAGTCCTGTGTCTGGTCTTCCGCCTCCGTTGCTTATCCTTTGAGCCTCTGTGTATATATAAAAAGAGCTACATTTAATAAACAGGCTGTGGGTGCCACATGAAGTGGCCATTTAACTCGTGTGAACTTGTCATTTGCAGTGGGAGTTCTTTATTACTCCCCAGGGGAACAGAGAAAATTGTACCAAGTCAGAAGGATTTGCTCTGGAGTTCCTTGGGCAAATTTGAAAAATCTCATATTTGGATTTGTTATTTATACAATAAAGTATCTGATTTCACTCACCTTCTCAAAAGAAACCAACAAAAAAGAGCAGTAGGGGCTAGTTTATATATACATTGTTTTTATTTGCATTTTCAAGGATAATTATTAGATTTTTTTCATTTGATTCTTTAACGTATATAAGCAAATGAAAATGTGTGATTTTGTTTGTGAGTGTGTTTTTATTTCAGTCATATCGTGCTTCAAAGCAGGCTCTGGAGCTTGACTGAGTATTCTACTTAGATTTTAATTAAGGGTTGGGCTCCTCCAAAATTGAGAAATTATTTTGCTTTGTAATTGGGTTTTCAACAGAAGCCTATAACATGTGAGACAGAATTGTGCTAGCACCAAAATTATGAATTGGCTGAATTTTTATGAGGTGTGGAAGGGACTTCCCCTAGTATTATGAAGTCCTATCAGCCTAGTTATTATGAGAATTTAGGAATTCCTCCTCCCGTCTTCCCATGGTGAATATTCTGTCATTGTATATGAGGAATCTTTTTAAAGTATGAATAGAAAATGCTAAATTTAAAAAGTAATTTATGTTCCTAAATACATGCTTAAAAGCATTGAAGAATATTAAAGTTCATTTCTTCTCCATCAGGAAGCATTCAGAATTGTCTGAATTGAATGTAAAAGTCTTGGAAGCCCTGGAACTATATAACAAGTTGGTGAATGAAGCACCAGTATATCCAGTCTATTCAAAGCTCCGTCCTCCAGCACATTACCCACCTTCATCAGCTGGGGTTCCAATGCAGGTGAGCATATTTTTGAGAACATTTTTCAAAATTAGAAAAAAGTTTTAAATTCAAAAATATGTTTTAAAGGTTAGTATTAAAATTTCTGTGGCCCATGAATAAAATCATAAAATTCGTCTTTGATGGTCCAAAAAGTATGGGCTAAACAGTTAGCATTCACCAGGACAAATTAGATATGGCTATTTTACAAATAATTTTAGTTCATTTTTAACATGAACAAAGAGACCATTAAATAGATGATAGGAGTTCTGGTTCTTCATTTGCTTTTGTAAATATAAAGCATAAGTCCTTAAAGTAAAAAGTTCAAGTCCTCTGATTTAGGTCAGTGCCTCTAGATGAGGTACTGATGCTGTTCCTGTTGCTCAAAAAGCAAGATTTAACATTTCTTTTAAAAATTTCTGAAAAGGTTTCTTTGACTTACATGATTAGTAAAAGGCTTATTAGTTAATGAGCTTCTTTTGTCCTCAGATCATGCTATATATTTTTTCTTTTATGCATGACTTAAATTGTGAAAAATTCATGTGCACCAAGGACGTGATGCAGGCCTGTCAACGTAGGGTCCAGAAGCCATTAATGAACGGCCTCTTTTCCCAGGACTCCACACCTTGTCTGTGCTTCATGCTGAAGTGAATACTTACATTTATCACTATCGAGTGTTCTGAAGCCTTTTTCAAATTTCAACCAGTTACCATTTGAATTCAGAATGAATTTGGACGAACAAAATTCATGTTAATTTATGAGAACTGATATATAGAGGAGTGTGTGAAGGAGACACCAAGGAGAAAAGATAGAATGTGGGTGCATAATCTAGATGACTTGACACAACATAATTGTTAAGTAAAAAAGAAGAGTTTCTATGGTAACTGTCACATCAGACAAGATGCATTTATCAGATATGCCATGTCCCGAACTTTGGAAAATGGTGAAAAAAATCATTACATATGAGGGTATAAAGGATTTCTGGGTTCAAAAGACAGCTGAAGTTTATTCGGTATCGCTTCTGTTTTCAATGAGTTTATTTGCTGCTACTGTGAAAGTGGAACAAAATTGAAGTGTCTCCACCATTGTATGATAGAACAATGTTATATTTGCTTCTTTGTGTATCTCTAAAGGGATGTCATTCCTGTGTCAGGTTTTTGTGTTGAGTTGCGTACTATTTACAATCAGCTTCACTAAGCATAACTCAGATTTTTAAAAAGTTAGCTTTCTGTCTGTTTGATTCTTCACATAACTTCTATCTATACTATTCATGCATAACAGCATTTAAAATATTCAGAGGTCCTGGGGTGCCTGGGTGGCACAGCGGTTAAGCGTCTGCCTTCGGCTCAGGGCGTGATCCCGGCGTTATGGGATCGAGCCCCACATCAGGCTCCTCTGCTATGAGCCTGCTTCTTCCTCTCCCACTCCCCCTGCTTGTGTTCCCTCTCTCGCTGGCTGTCTCTGTCTCTGTCTCTGTCGAATAATAAATAAAATCTTTAAAAAAAAATAAAATAAAATATTCAAAGGTCCTATTCTAATTAGAAAAAAAAATTCTGTACTAAAAATGTTGGAGTAACATACCATGAGTTAAATCTACGAAGTCTACTCAGGAGCCCTGCACTGCAGAAGAGGTCCATTCCCAGGCTCCGCCTGTTATCATGGGTTGGTACATGTTGGCCAAGGAAGTGATATGATTGCAACTACATTAAAGTCAATTTGGCACTTCAGGCATGCTAAATTTTCATGTCCATGGTCTTTTTTTTTTTTTTTTTTTAAGATTTTACTTATTTATTTGACAGAGAAAGAACACAAGCAGGGGGGAGTGGCAGAGGGAGAGGGAGAAGCAGGCTTCCCACTGAGCAGGGAGCCCGACACGGGGCTCAATCCTGGGACCCTGGGATCATGACCTGAGCTGGAGGCAGACGCTTAACTGACTAAGCCACCTAGGCTCCTCTCCGTGGTCTTTGCTTTACAATAGCTTTGTTTAAAACTGGAGTGATGATAGTAACTGTATGATACTTACTTATTAAGTATGTGCGTTATTATATTTGGTAGGCAGATGGTAGATCTTACCCTTAAAGGAGATATTACCCCTGAACATTAGGTAGGGCATGTAAAATATCCAAAGAAACAGACCATTTTGCTATTTCCTGAGGATACATTTTCTTTACCTAAAAATCTTTACTTTTTTCCTATTGTAAAGGCAGAAAATAAAGGAGACATTGCTAGAGAGGGTCTGCACCCTGCCCTGATACCATTTATTCTTATTCTCCCAAGTTTCATTCTTAGAAAGGAGTTGAATAAGTCATCCTGGGATAGGGGTGAAGAAGGTCGTCATTGGATTGGTGGCTTGAAGTGATGATAGGCTGCCCTTCAAGGGAGTACGTGGTTTCCTGGGTTACCGAGTAATAGGCAACCTGGATGGATTCCAGCCTGCTGCTTAAAAATATGCCATCTCCTTTCCTTTCAACCTCCTGCAAAATAAAAGAACAATCAAGTAAATCATAAATTTCCATAGATTTGGCTTTGTGATTTGGAAGCTCTCTCCACTTTTTGTACTAGGGTGGATAGATTGGTAGAACCAGATTGCTCCCCAAAGAACTATTAACATTTTATTTCATGTAAGTCTTTTAAAGTATTAAATATTTTGTTAGATAGATGTTTGTGAAATCAGTGAGTCAACTTTTTCTCTTCGGTTAATAGACATACCCAGTTCAATCACATGGTGGAAACTATATGGGTCAAAGCATTCACCAAGTCACTGTTGCCCAAAGCTACGGACCAGATCAGATTGGTCCACTGAGATCTCTGCCTCCAAATGTCAATTCCTCGGTGACAACACAGCCTGCACAGACTCCATATTTAAGGTAAGTTTTTGGGGGCTGTGTTAATTTTGTAATTATATACATTAAATTTTCACAGAATTTCATAATGAGAATAAATTGACTTTTCTTTTTATAATAATAGTAATTTTATAATAATAATAATTGAGATGAAGTTGTAGAACTTCTTATTCGTAATACCATGAAGTCAGAATGCTCTTAGCTTTATTACCTCTACTAAAATCGTTGCCCAAGCATGGCTTATAGTCTGGGTCTCTGGGACAAACTAAGGCTAACTATCCCTTACAGGGACCAAGCCCATGATACACTTAGCTATAATCAGCCTAGCAAAGTAGTCCCAGGCATATTTATCTGCATGCACTCCTGAATATCAGAAAACTTTACTTTGACTCCCAAGTGCATTTGAGCTGTAGAATTCGTGGTCTAATTTTTTTTTTTTTTTTTTTTTTAGAGAGGGGGAGAGAGCACTCAAGGGGAGGGGCAGAGGGAGAGAGAGGATCTCAAGCACACTCCAAGCTGAGCTTGGAGCCAGACGTGGGGCTCCATCTCACGACCCTGAGATCATGACTTGAGCCTGAATCAAGAATGGACGCTTAACTGACTGAGCCACCCAGGAGCCCCTGTGGCCTAATTTTTTATACTAACACTTCTGTTCTGAAAATGCTTTCTATTAACTGCTTAACCATATAAAATGTTCATTCAATATAGTCATGGTAGATGATCTCTAAGGTCTCTTCCCACTCAAATTCCATGAGTGTAAATTTTAGATATTATCTGAAAATTAAGTAAGCCTGTTCACATTGGTGTTTAGTTCAGTTAAAATGTAAAATTTTGTTATTCTGTGTGACACCAGAAATTATGGAGAAAAAAACTAGAGCAGTATAGACATTAATCCTCACATTGTAAGCAGTGTATTTGGTATAATTTAAAATTATATATCTTTTTTTTAAAAAAGATGTTACAGTATGTTACAGTAATTACAGGAACAAGCAGAAGTCCTGTAATTTGGGGTGAATTTTCAACTTGTTTTTTTGTTTTGGTGTAGTGTTAATAAGTAAACTATAGGTCAAGACTGTCTTGAGGGTAGATTCAGGGTCCTATGTGGGTTAGTGTTCTCCCTGCCTTTATTATTTTTATGTTGAGATTCAGGTTAAGTTACCAGGGGCAGCTTTGAAAGTGCCCTATCAAAGGAAAGTGTAGAGCGTGTGAGGAAAAGAGGTGGCCTCCTCCGTGCTGGATTGAGAGCTGGGAGAAGGGAGAATACGGTTCGCAGGTGTGCTTTGGGGGGTTCTGTGCTTGTTGTAGCTGGCCAAGGATACCACTGCGATCTGCATCTCCTCAAAAGATTTTTAAATATTTGCAGTAAGAGATTTGGAAGAAAACAAAATTAAATAGGCCTTATAATCTTATATTTTGTTTCTTTTTTGAGTACTCTCTTACCAAATACAAAAATTGTATTAACAGTGTCGGACAGTTGGAGTAATGAAATCATAATCAGAACAGCAGAGTTCTGTAAACTTAGAAAAGGCATTTTTATTGTTTCACGATGATTGATCTCTGACCATGACGTAGATAATGCAAAGTAAATATGGTTTTCTTTTTTAAAATTTTGTTTGTAGCACTGGACAAGACGCTGTTTCCAACCCTGCCTATATGAACCAGAACTCTAACCTTCAGTCAGCCACTGGAACGGCTGCTTACGCACCGCACATGGGGAGGTCTGTGGAGATGCCACCCTACCAGAACGCGACTTGCAGTCTGCCGCAACTGGCCAGCTTTCCCGTGGCAGTTCCAGCTCATTCGGTTGCGCAGCAGCAAACAAGTTACCATCAGCAGCCTCTTCTTTAGAACAAACCAAGCATTTTCTTGAAAGCCTTCATATGTGTATCACTTGACCCTTGTGATTCTAATCTGAAAACATTAAAAGAAAAAAAAATTGCTTTTCTCAACTTAAAAGAACCATGAATAAATAAAGCACAAACACTGACCTTATTCTGCTAGGCCATGAAAGGGCTTTTTCAGTCCAGTTGGTTTGAAGTACAGCTTCTGCTCAGAGGCAGCTTCAGGTAGCTTCCAGTTAATTTTGTCTTACTGCCAAATCTCTACACCAGTCTGGACACCCAGGAAGTAGCCTTATGACACTAAACAGCAGGAGCTAGGAGTATGAAATTTTTACTTTAAGAAAACCACTGTTTATCCCTCAAACATGATAATTGGGAGAGCACCAAAACCTTTTGAGGTTTTTTTTGTCTGCTTATTC
Source organism: Ailuropoda melanoleuca (assembly GCF_002007445.2). Taxonomy (NCBI): domain Eukaryota; kingdom Metazoa; phylum Chordata; class Mammalia; order Carnivora; family Ursidae; genus Ailuropoda; species Ailuropoda melanoleuca. The sequence continues at coordinate 123,235,815 of NC_048219.1, read as the reverse complement.
TTTTCAGTGTTCGCCACAAACCATCATTTCAAAAGGCGGACCTCTTTTTGGGTGAGCATTTAGCTTGCCAACATATTTCCCTTTGGCTCCTTAAATTGCAGTTGTGTTTGCAGTACTGTCAGTTTTGCTCTCTGTTACGTTGAGTAATAATTAGCATATAATTGTCTATAGAAGCAAGAGCAATTTGGAAGGAACAAAAATGTTTTCCGTTACTAATGGTGAAGACCATATAAATGCAGATGTGTGATAAAGCAATTAGCTAGTCCCCTGTCATGCCGGCTGTGGGCTACGGGCTACGGAATGTCCCACAAAACATTTCCATTCTCTGAAGACACATTTTTCTTCAGAGGCTCCCTTGTATTTAGAATTGCCACTAATGACCTTCTAAAGTGACTGGCCATTCTCTAATGAAGATTATAAGGTCCACTTGTTTTCCTTCCTGAAGTGTGGTGTGCAGAGATGCTGCATTTTCTTTTTACGGATTACTTGTGAATTTGAGCCATGAGACATTCCTAGTAATTTGATGTGATATATCCCAAGCATGAATAATAAGTGTGTGTTTATAGATGTGTTGTTTCTTTAAAGAGGTGATTCAAGTACCATTGCTAAGCCAGGCTGTTGAGAAATTTGGCTATTCTTTTCAGAGATGATTCTACGCTTGTGGGATAATAGCAGGCAGTGGATTGATTGGGAAGCTATCAAGACAGTTTTTCTGAAGCCTACGTTTTATAAGTTAGTTTACAATACTAATAGATTCCACATACTGTAGGAATTAGGTAATAAACCAGTAGGGATTGTTTTCTCCTAAAAATTCATACACTACTGCATCATCTACCAACTTTTTAGATAACACAAAAATAGAAGATGGCGAATATATATGCTTACAGATACACGGTACTTAGACTGGGAAAAACAAAGGACATAAGTGAAGTGACTTGCCTGGGAGCAAGATTTCTAAATCGTGTTTTAAAGAGAACCCTTCATCTTTCTGCTAAGAATCCATTTGAAGACAGTGCTCTGGAAATTTTTGTCATTTATCTATTTACAGAAATTAAATTACAAGTATGTTCTTTTTTCAAAGAAACTGTGTCCTAGAATAAAATAGTCTATATACTACTTGGTCTACATTTAAAACAAAAAACAGTATTTGAAAGCCCAGTTTCTGTCATTGTCTTATTTCAGATATAAGTAACTGAAAAGGTTTTAACCTTCAATGTCTCATGTTCTTTTTTTCATCCAGTATCTTCCTTCCTTGTGAATTCAATTATATACTTTAAAAAAATTCTAAAATGGTACCTTATTTTTTTGGAAATGAACTTCTATTCTTTAAGGAAAAAACATAAAAAGCATTTATAAAGCTGCTCTTGATAATGTTTGCATATATATCAAAAATTTTACATTTTTTCCTCCCAAACAGTATTTAATAAGGTTATTTTAATGTTTGTGTAAATATTTCATGTATAGTTGTGATCTGAATTGTAAAAGCTTAACTCTGCTTAAGTCTTTGAACTAGTATAAATACTGCACACCCACTGAATTGGGATCAGCCAGTTAAGTTCCCCGAATGTAGTTTTGGAATAATATAACATGCAACATGTATATAAATTGTGTATATTGGCATTTATCTGTTAAATTTTATACATCCAGAAGTTTCTTCTCCCTCTTAAATTAAAAACAATTTTATTTTGGCCACAATGTAATGAATTTTGTGTTGCAGGTTGTCAATAGTATAAAAATATTATTAAATCTGTGTACTAAGATGGTATTTTCGTGTTAATAGGAAATAACAGGGTTGTTATTTTTCTTTCTTTTTCATGATCTTATGGGTTGTATTTATTTTAAGACCTCTTTATAATTAAATGTTTTCTGCCAAAGGAATTGTCTAATATCAGATTTCTACATTGGGTTCATACTTGTTTTATAAAAATAAAAATAAAAACAACTTCTATTTCATATGAAATCTCGGTACCTTAGAAAAATTTTCTGAAAATTTATAATAAAATCACTTTTCATCAATGTAGAAAGAATTTCTCTTGAGTGTTGAAATATAGGAAGTGGGATACGTTCTTAGAGTTTGGAAAATGTACAGTCTACCAACATTGTCTTATAATTTGGTAATCTACAAAATTACCTGAACATTAAATAATTATACTATTTGTCAGTTAGGATTTGAAATTATTTACAGATGCATTGTCATCTGATGTTATTTCAAGTAGTTGATACTTGACCACCTAACAAATTTCACTGTACATTTTAAAGATTACGAAGTTTCACCTTCCAAAATTTTTTAAAAATTTATTTTGAATGTTAAAAATATCATGGCTTAGGTATTTTTAAAAGTTTCTCTTAGTAAAAATCGTAAGTGTCTAGTGTTTTGGCTTCTAGGGGAGGATTTACTGAATTGTTACGAGAAAGCTCAAGTTATTTTTGTAAGTAATAAATTATAAATAATATAGCACCAATCTATCATGCTTTGTTTCTGTGAGAAGACGTTTTTCTTATTTACTGACATCAATTTTAGTCAGTAAATAAAGGGAGGACTCAATTGTAGGGATCTAATTTTTTTGTTGTTGGTATAATTTAGTTTCTTTTGGAGATTAAAGATTTAGATTTATTTTTTAAGTTTTTCCCAGAAGAATTATTTTAATTTTACCAAGCTAAATTTGAGTAGAGTTTTCTAAAAACCTTACTGTGTCAAAAAGAGAAATTATGTTGCTTCTTACAAAGTGTAGTAGGAGGAATTGTGTTCCCCCCCACCAAAAAAATTCATGTTTGCCTAGATTGTCAGGATGTGACCTTATATGGAAAAAGAGTTTGCAGATGTAATTAGTTAAGGATCTTGAGGTGAGCTCATCCTGGATTGAAGGTGTCCTTATAAGAAGAGAACACACAGACACACAGTGAGCGAGGCCTGTGAAGATGGGGCAGAGCCTGGAGTGATGCTGCCACAAGTCAGGGATGGCCAGGGCCACCAGAAGCCGGAGGGAGCGTGGAAGGGTCCTCCAGCACCTTCAGAGGGAACACAGCCCAGCTGACACCTTGATTTCAGATTTCTAGCCTCTAAACCTGAGAGAGAAGACATGTTTCAAACCACTAAGTACATTCTGACAGCCCTAGGAAACTAATGTAAAAGTGTACAGCAAAATCTGAAGACCAACCATTTCAAACTTTTATAAGATTGGTTAAATTTGTCACAAAAGTTCAGAGACGGGTGCCTGGGTGGTTCAGATGATTGTCTGCCTTCAGCCCAGGTCAGGATCAAGCCCCACATTGGGCTCCCAGCTCGGTGGGGAGTCTTCTTCTCCCTCTGCCTCTGTCTCCCCTGCTCATGCTCTTTCTCTCTGTCTCTCTCTCTCTCTCTCTCAAATGAATAAATAAAATCTTTAAAAAAAAAAGTTCAGAGACAAATGTCTGTAGTCTAGTAGTAGCAATCTTATTACCTATTCTAAATTCTAATGAAATTGCATGGATAATGAAACTAAGATCCCTGTGGATTCCATAATCCCATTTTTACCGGTTTTTTTAAACATCTCAATAATTTCCTATGCCAGAGATATTAACAGGATTATCATTTATGCCTTTACTAGCCACTCTTCTGTCCATCTTGAGTACTGGGTAGTAACTGGAGAAATGTTCAAAGGCAAGCAGAACAGAAGAAACAAAACTGGTGGATGGGTATTTCCCACAAAGGCTACTAAAAAATGGAGTTTCCTTTTCTTATTTTACACCAACTGCTATCCTAATGAAAATAAAGGCTTTCCATTATCTTTACAGCAAGTCCGTGACCTCTACTGATTACCTGTTGGTCTAAGGAGCCAGCTACTTTTTTTTAAATACTGAAGTGAACTCACGTAAAACTAGCCGTTTAAAAGTGAACAATTCAGTAGCATTGAGTACGTTTACAATGTTGTGCAACCACTACCTTTAGTTCCAAAACTGATCTTCTGTGTCCGCTTTCACTTACCATATGTTTTTGAGCTTTATCTCCACATACGCCACAGTATATATATGAGGTTCATATTACCACAGTTTATCCGTTCACCTGTGGACGGATACTTGGGTTGTTTTCATCTTTTGGTTGTGTGAATAGTACTGCTAGGGAGTGTGTGGGTATATGTATTTGAGTACTAGTTTTTGGGTCTTTTGGATATATACAAGAGTGGGATTAGTGGGTCAAATGGCAATTCTATGTTTAATTTCTTGAGGAATTATCAAAATCCCACAGCTGAACCATTTTATATTCCCACCAGCAATACAGAAGGGTTCCAATTTATGTCCTCACCAGCACTTACTTCTAATTTTAAAAAATTATAGCCATCTTTGTATACGTGAAATGGTACCTCATTGTGATTTTATTTCCATTTCCCTAGTGACAAATTATGTTTAGCATCTTTCATGTGCTTTTTGGCCACTGTATATCTTCTTTGGAGAAATGTCTATGTAAATCCTTTGCTCGTTTTTTAACCAGGTTGTCTTTTGTTGCATTGTAAGAGTTCTTTATATATTCTGGCTACTAGACCTTCACTAGATATATGATTTCAAATATATTCTCCTATTCTGTATGTTGTCATTTCACTTTTTTGATGGTGTTCTTTGATTAACCAAAGTTTTTAATTTTGATGATGTCCAGTTTACCTTTTTTTTTTCCTTTGTTTCTCCTGCTTTTGGAATCATATCTAAAAGTCCATTGCAAATCCTAGTCATGAAGATTTTCTCCTGTTCTAAGAGTTTTATGGTTTTAGCTTTTACAGTTAGGTCATTGATTCATTTTTTAGTTAATTTTTGTACATGATGTGAAGTAGGAATCTAGCTTCATTTTTTTGCTTCTGGATATCCAGTTGTCCCAACACCATTTGTTGGAGAGACTGCTTTCACCAGCTGTTTTTGGACACTGCTCTAACCTACCCCACGGGAGTCAGTAGCTGCGACGACAACGCGTCAACTCCATAGCTACACAGTTTGCAGTTCTCAAAGGTAACAGCCTTGTTCTCATCTCTTTTTCACATACCTACAGAGGAGTCAGTGCCATCTAGTTAGGATATAGCTCCCCAGGGTGAACAGATAAGACAGGTGTCAATGTAGTGATGGTTTCCAGCTGTCAGACCTTTTTCCCCTCCAAGTAACTCCAGACAAGTGTGTGAAAAATACGTTGTCCAGATGGAAAAATGAGACTTAGAACCCCAGCCAAAAAGAATATCGTATTTCTTTCCTGGGAAACTCTCCCCTCAGGATTTTCACCAATATGTTATTTGTCAGAAACGTCCCCAAAGGCTACCATTAGTAGCAAGTGAGTCTGGGAAAGTGAGTATTTTGCTTTCTAGGTTCTAGAAAAGATAGGGGAGAAGATGACTGGGAATGAACGTAGAGTGGGCCATACTATAATCTATCACAGGGACAGATATGCCCAAGTGTGTTTACAACTTGCTGTTTATTTCCTAGGCACACAAATAAACTCAAAGTTAGGTTGGTCTGTTCTTCCACTGTCAAATAAGCTCTTGTTAAGATTTTCTAATACGAGGGGCACCTGGGTGGCTCAGTCGGTTGAGTGTCTCCCTTCGGCCTGGGTCATGACCTAGGGTTCCTGGGATCGAGCCTCCCGCCCCCTCGCAGCAGGGAGCCTGCTTCTCTTCCTCTGCCTGCAGCTCCTCCTACTTATACTCTCTCTCTGTCAAGTAAATGGATAGAGTCTTTTAAAAAAAGAGAGAAGATTCTCTAATACGAGCATACCATACTTTTTAGTCAATAAAGGCTAGGTTTAATATATTTACATCTGACCTAATGGTTACAACTAGGACTTTTTTTTCTAACGTTCTCAGGAGAGATAGAAAATGCCCTGGAGGGGCGCCTGGGTGGCACAGCGGTTAAGCGTCTGCCTTCGGCTCAGGGCGTGATCCCGACGTTACGGGATCGAGCCCCACATCAGGCTCCTCTACTAAGCCTGCTTCTTCCTCTCCCACTCCCCCTGCTTGTGTTCCGTCTCTCGCTAGCTGTCTCTATCTCTGTCAAATAAATAAATAAAATCTTTAAAAAAAAAAAAAAAAAGAAAAGAAAATGCCCTGGAAATGAGGATGGGGATAAAAGGTCCAAACTGCTCCTATCTCTTCTATTTAGAAACATGAAAAAATTAAAGATGTATTAGCATTCATTAATGCATTCAGTAACATAATTACTATATGCTGGGGATGTTAAGACTTGAATTTCCAAGCCTGAATTGTATTTGTGGCTTTGCCATGTGCTAATTATATAATGTTAGACGTTGCACTTTGACTTGATTAAAAACCATTTTCATGCACATTGTCACAGAATTCTAACACCTGTTAGGTAGCCCGGTAAGTGAAGAGGGTAAAGTCACACAGCTAGTAAGTGGCAAAACTGGGATTATAAACCAGGTTGTATCTGACACTCAGGTATGTGCTTTTCTCCACTCTACGGGTGTGACTAATACCTAGAAATAATTTGTGTTATGGTTGTTAGGTAACAACTGCAACAACTTCCTTTCCCACGCATCACCCAGATAGATGGGGTCTCAAGGGCTCACATGGTTACAAAATGCCTTCAGCTGTGAGAATGCTTATGTGAGGAAGAGCATAATAGCTGCTGGGTCTGTTTAATGTGTGCGTTGTAGTACAATTAGTTCTGTCATGAGGGGGGATCTGATGAGACCAGAACTTGATGTAAAAAGACTGGCTTTTTATGAGAATCTGTGAGGAGGAGGGGTCAAACTTAAGGGAAAATGGGAGCTTAAGGAAGCACACAGGGTTGTATGTTTTCTGAACAGAAAAGAGCAAAATTCAAGGGATTTCTAAGGAAAACAGCAGGTGACAACTAGTTGAGGCTGATTTGAACGAGGAGAGTGGTTCTGAGTTGAAGCCTAAAAACCTTGGACCCACATGCACAGACTGATTTCTCCAAGAACCAGTTACTGAGAGAAATCCTCAGCCTGAGCTCAGGTTTCTGTTACTTCTGTATAAGGGCCAAACTCTTTTTTTTTTTAAGATTTTATTTATTTATTTGAGAGAGAGAAAGAGAGTGAGAGAGAGAAAGAGAGCACGAGCCGGGGAGGAGCAGAGGGAGAGGGACAAGCACACTGTGCTGAGCACAGAGCCCGACGCGGGTTTCAATTCTAGGACCCATGAGATCATGACTTGAGCCAAAACCAAGAGCCAAACGCTTAACTGACTGAGCCACCCAGGCGCCCCAGGGCCAAACTCTTCAGAATCACATAATTAGGTAGGGTCTTCATGGTCTCACCCTTAGCAGCCCTTCTAACCTTTTCCACTTTCTTATATACACACTGGATTCCAACCCCCAAACCCAAAATTCCTCAGGTGCCAGTTTTGCTTTTCCATAACTGTTTGGCTCGTTTTCTCTGCCTGAAATGCTTCGTCCATCTAATAAATTGTCTTTTCAAGTGTCAGGCTCTGCAAATTGCACTGATTCTGGACCCCAGACCATATGCTGCCCTGCAGTAGCATCTCGTAACTATGTCATAGCGGCTGCCACCTTGCACTGGCATGATCCGTCTGTGTATACGGATCTGTCTCTGTCAGAGACTGTCACTGCGCTCATTCAGCATACATTCCCAACCATCTCATTTCTATTCCTCTATATGGAAATCAGGAAACAAGATGCTTTCCAGAACAGCAAGCTCATTTCTCCGGTCTTAGCCCAGGGATTGAGGCAGAGGCTGCAACTGTGAACATTTCTTTCTGACTTGTGGCAGGAAGTTGTACATCACAGACCCTTGCTATGGGCTGGAAGAAGGCCAAATGGTTGTGAAAAGCATTCAGTAAGGGAGTCACCTAGAAAGGTGAAAGGTCACAGCCAGATACTCGGGCAGGTGACAGTAGCAAGAGACAGTGCAAGACAATACGGAGATGAAGGAAAAAAGTTCTGTGTGGGGTCCAACAATAGTGGATATATCAATCTCCATGTCCCACCCTTGCATATTTATACTGGTTGTGAACCACCACTCCAGATTTATTCAAGGTCTCTCCCACCTTTAAATGCCTGTAAACCTATGTTCTTCACTGGGGCCAGAATTTGAATATTATTTGGAATTTAATTTACATCAGTCAGCACCTCACTGTGAACTTTAAAAATAATTCTTCCTTTAAACATTATAGAAAGAATTAGCATAATTTACAACAAGCCACCAAAAATGTCAGAATGGAAATGAAGGACACTGATCAGATTTTGTGACTGTCTAGTTAAGTAAATTATCCTTCATGTAAAGGGCTGTATTGTTATTTGTTATTTTTTTTACTTGTTTTTTTGTTTGTTTGTTGGGGGGAGGGGCAAAGGGAGAGAGAGAATCTCAAGCAGGCTCCATGTCCAGCGCAGAGCCCGAGGTGGGGCTCAATCTCAGGACCCTGAGATCATGACCTGAGCTGAAATCAAGAGTCAGACGCTTAACCAATTGAGCCACCCAGGCGTCCCCATTTGCTGGGTGTTACTTCCCCTCCTTTCCTGTAAGAGAATTGTACATCCTTGCCCATGCCCTTGACTCCTGGAGTGGTATGTCCCACTTGGTGATTTTGGTATTGGTTTGGTCTTTGATTGATTGATTAATTTTTTTATTTTTAAAAGAATTTATTTATTTTTTTATTTGACAGAGAGAGAGCACAAGCAGGAGGAGCTGCAGGCAGAGGGAGAGGGAGAAGCAGGGTCCCTTGCTGAACAAGGAGCCCATTGCGGGGCTTGATCCCAGGAAACTGGGATCATGACCTGAGCTGAAGGCAGACACTTAACCAACTGAGCCACCCAGGTGCCCTTGGTCTTTGATTTAGACTCCTTTTGGCTCTGACAGCTTCTTAGACTTTCCTTGTTTTTGATGACTTTCACAGTTTTGAGGAGTACCAGTCATATATTTTGTAGACTGTCCTTCAGTTGGGATTTGTATGGTGTCTTCTCATGATTAGAGTAGGGTTAGGGGTTTGGGGGAAGAAGGTCACAAAGGTAAAGTACCCTTCTCCTCATGTGATGTCAAGGGTAGGTATTATCAACTTGACATCACTGTTGATGTTCACCTTAATCACATGACTGAGGTAGTGTTTGTCAAGTTTCTCCAATTCCTCCCTTCCATGTTGTACTCTGGAAGGAAGTCACTCACGCGCAGCCCACATGTAAGAAGGGGAGATATGCTTTCCTTCCTGAAGAGTGGAGTATCTACATAAATTATTTGTAATTCTTCCACATGAGAACCTTGTCTCTTCTCGTCCATTTATTTATTTATTCAGTGATTTACTTCTATCACTAAGGGCTCATGGGCACTTATTTTATACTTTGGGATGTATTTCAATACTACTTTATTTTCTTGCTCAAATTGTTCCAACTTTGGCCATGGGGAGCTCTTTCGGTTTGCTCCTGTGTCCCTTTGACATACCCCAGTCATTGTGCTTTGTTTTGTTTTGTTTTGTTTTGTTTTAAAAGCATTCTTTACTTTCTGGCACTATAAGACACTCTGGGCTCATCTTGTATATTTCCTGCTCCAGTCTTAGAATCAGCCATTTCTTCAAGGTGCCCTAGTTGTTTTTATTAGGGGATGGTATTAGAAACCAAGACCTGGGTAGTAGGTGTGTTTGTTGTTACCGACATGTTATTTCTAGGCCTTTGTCTGAGAGCAAGAAAATACGTGTGTAGACTAATCTGCATATATATATACACAAATCTATAAATATTCCTCTATATAGCTATCTATATCTATATTAAGCTATACCTGGTTCATGCTGATGCTTCTTTTTTAATTAAATTAAAATTCAATTAATTAACATATACTGTATTATTGGTTCAGTGGAGGTCAGTGATTCATCAGTCTTATATAACACCCCGTGCTCATTACATCATATGCCCTCCTTAATTTCCAGCACCCAGTTACCCCATCCCCCCACTGAACCTCCCTTCCAGCAACCCTCACGTGCTGATGTTTCTAACTCAAATCCATTACCACATGGATCATCCTAGCCTTCTCCCCTTACTTATCTGTAACTGTCCACTCCAACAGTAGGAAACCTGGCTCCCATCATGTGCCATCGTTTACTTAATTGCTCAAGTCCAGTATATATGTATAGTGACTTCAGAATTGTTAACACATACCTCAGGCAGCAACTTTATCAGAAGCAGTAGAGTGCTTACACGCAGTTCCTTTGTCATTAGTCTTACAGACTTCACTCATTTCTAAAGATACTTAAGCCAGTACCCCTTTCCCCTCCAAACTCCTTTCAGTGAGGTTGTTCCATATATTTGTAAGAAAGTTGTATTCTTTTGTTACATTCTGCATTCCATCCTGAAACCTCCCAACTTCCTTTTTAAAAATTTGCACACATTAAGGCTTTACTTTGTGCCAGAAAGTTCTACAGGTTTTATCAGATGCATAGCATCATGTACCCACCATTATAATATCATACAGAATCATTTCACCACCCTAAAAAAAAAAAAAACCCTGCTATGCTTCACATATTCAATGCTCCCCCTCCTGAACCTCTGACCTTTTATTGTTTTTACAGCTTTGACTATTCTAGAATCTTACAAAAATGTAATCCTAAATTGTAGCTTCAGACTGACTTGCTTCTTTCACTTAGCAATGTGCATTTACAGTTTATCCACGTCTTTTTATGGCTTGTTAGTTCATTCTTTTTATCACTGAGTACTATTCCATTATAAGATTATACCACACTGTGCCCATTCACCTATTGAAGGACATCTTGGTTGCTTACAGTGTTGGCCTATCATGAATAAAACTGCTAGACATATTCGTGAGCTGGTTTTTATGTGGTGTAAGTTTTCAAGCCAATCATGTAAATACCTAGGACCATGATTGCTGGATATATGGAAAGACTATGTTAAATTTATTAAGAAACTGACAAACTGTCTTCCAAAGTGGCTGTACCATGTATCATTTCCATGAATACGAATTCCTATTGCTCCTAATACCAACTGGTATTTTAGTTTTAAAAAAAAAACTTTACATTAGGATAGGAGTATAACAGTATTGTGTTGTTTAATTTGTATTTCCCTAATGGTAAATGATATTGAGCATCTTTCCACACACTTATTTGCTATTATATATCTTCTTTGGTAAAGTGTCTGTTCGAATGTTTTCCCCGTTTTTAACTGGGTTGTTTGTTTTCTTATTGCTGAGTATTGAGTGATTTTTATATTTTGTTTACAAGTTCTTTTTTTTTTAAAGATTTTATTTTTTTAAGTAATCACTCTACCCAACATGGGGCTCGAACTCACTAGCCCAAGATCAAGCACCACATGCTCCACTGACTGGAGCCAGCCAGGTGCCCATTTGTTTACAAGTTCTTTATCAGATTTGTGTCTTACAAATATTTTTCTCCCAATCTATGACTTGTCTTTCATTCTCTTCACAAAGTCTTTCACAGAGCAAAAGTTTTAATTTTAATAATAATAAGCAAAAATTCATAGAGCCCAACAAACCAGTTTTTACCTTCTTGGATCATGTTTGCATCTAAAACCTCATCTCCAATCCAAAGTCCTGTAGGTTTTCTGTGAGAAGTTTTTATAGTTTTGCATTTCACAAATAGATATATGATCCATTTTGAGTTACTTTTTTATAAGGTCTGAAGATTTTTAAAAATAACAGCTTTTTTCCCCCTCAAGTATAATTTAAATTTTCTGGAAAACTTCAAACATGCTTTGTAGTTTTAAACAATTTTAGAGTTTTTAAACTTTTTTTTAGTTTAAGCATTTTAAGTACATAGGATAAAATGATTCTTATTAAGTGTTTTTCTTGGTGAAATATTTCTATTATATGAAAGTATATCAATTAAAATGTGCCCTCTCCCTATATATATAGGAAGTGTGTGTATATATACACACATCATTTTACACAAATGTGATCATTGGTTCTAAAACTTTTTTTTTCACTTAATTTACCTTGGATGTCTAAGTCTGTACATATACTCTCACCTCTCTTTAATGGCTATAGTTTTATTTAGTTAGTTATTTTTAAAAAGAGCTCGGAAATCAACTCTGTTCACTGTATTTTTTAATTTTTAAAAATACAGTAGATTTAACATACAGTATTAAATTAGTTTCAGGTGGACAATATAATGATTGAACAGCTCTATACATTACTCAGTGCTCATCATGATAAGTGTACTCTTAATCCCCACCACCTATTTAGCCCATTCCCTGCACCCACCTCCCCTCTAGTAACCATCTGTTTGTTCTCTATAGTTGAGAGTCTGGGTTTTGTTTTGTTTTGTTTTTTGGTCTCCCTTTTTCTTTGTTCTTTTGTTTTGTTTCTTTTTTTTTTTTTTTTAAAGATTTTATTTGTTTATTTGACAGAGATAGAGACAGCCAGCGAGAGAGGGAACAACAAGCAGAGGGAGTGGGAGAGGAAGAAGCAGGCTCACAGCAGAGGAGCCTGATGTGGCTCGATCCCATAACGCCGGGATCACGCCCTGAGCCGAAGGCAGACGCTTAACCTCTGTGCCACCCAGGCGCCCCTTGTTTTGTTTCTTAAATTCCACATATGGGTGCAATCGTATGGTATTTGTCTTTCTCTGACTGGCTTGTTTTGCTTAACATTATACTCTAGATCTGTCCATGTTGTTGGAAATACCAATTTCATTCATTTTTATGGCTGAATAATACCCCACTGCATATATACCACACCTTCTTTATCCATTCATCTATTTTTTAAAGATTTTATTTATTTATTTGACAAAGAGAGGGCGTGGGGAAAGAGAGAGAGCACAAGCAGGGGGAGTGGCAGAGGGGGAGGGAGCAGCAGACTCCCCACTGAGCAGGGAGCCCAACTCGGGACTCGATCTCAGGACCCTGGGATCATGACCTGAACTAGCCGAAGGCAGATGCTTCACTGACTCAGCCGCCCAGGCGTCCCTTTCCATTCATCTGTTGATGGACACTTGGGCTGTTTCCATAATTTGGCTATTGTAAATAGTGCTGCAGTAAGCATAGGGTGCATATCCTTTTCAATTAGTGTTTTCATATTCTTTGGGTAAATACCCAGTAGTGTGATAGCTGGATCATAAGGTAGTTCTATTTTTAATTTTCTGAAGAATCTCTGTACTATTTTCCAGAGTGGCTGCACCAGTTTGCATTCCCACCAACAGTGCATGGAGGTTCCTTTTCCTCCACATCCTTGCCAACACTTGTTGTTTCTTGTGTTTTTTATTTTAGCCATTCTGACAGGTGTGAGACGATATTTCATTGTGGTTTTGGTTTGCGTTTCCCTGATGATGAGTGATGTTGAGCACCTTTTCATGTGTCTGTTGACCAACTGTATGTCTTCTTTGGAGAAATGTCCGTTCATGTTTTCTGCCCATTTTTATTTTTATTTATTTATTTTTTAAAGATTTTATTTATTTATTTGACAGAAAGAGCGAGAGGGCACAAGCAGGGGGAACATCAGAGGGAGAGGGAGAAGCAGGCTCCCCGCCGAGCAGGGAGCCCGACACGGGGCTCAATCCCAGGACCCTGGGATCATGACCTGAACCGAAGGCAGACGCTTAACCATCTGAGCCACCCAGGCACCCCACATTTTTAAGTTGATTATTATTATTATTATTTTTTTGGTGTTGAGTTGTATAAATTCTTTATATATTTTGGATACTAACACTTTATTGGATATGTCATTTGCAAATACCTTTTCCCATTCAGTAGATTATCTTTTAGTTTTGTTGATTGTTTCCTTTGCTGTGGAGAGCTTTTTATTTTGATGTAATCCTAATAGTTTATTTTTGCTTCGGTTTCCCTTGCCTCAGGAGACATATCTAGAAAAATGTTGTTACAGCCAATGTCAAAGAAATTACTGCCTGTGCTCTCTTTCTAGGATTTTTATGCTCTCAGGTCCCACATTTAGGTCCATATAAAAATAACAGCTTTATCGAGAAAGTCCACATACCATACAATTCATCCATTTAAAGTGTACACTTCAGTGGTTTTTAGCACATTCACAGTATGTGCAACCGTCACTATAATCAATTTTAGAACATTTTTTTCACCTTAAAAAGAAGCCTTGTACTTATTTTCCTTTTTTTAACTTAAAATTTTTTTTTCTTTTTTCCTCCCAAATTTCTATTTCAATATAGTTAGTTAATGTATAGTATAATATTGGCTTCAGGAGTAGAATTTAGTGATTCAGCACTTACATACAACACCCAGTGCTCATCACAACAAGTGACCTCCTTAATACCCATCACGCATCTAGCCCATCCCCCACCTACCTCCCCTCCAGTTTGAAGAAGCCCTGTACCTTTAGTTGTCACCTCAGTAACTCCCAGCCTCCCTCGCCCTAAGCAGCCACTAATCTATTTTTATTCTGCAAAGATATCCCTATTCTGGACATTGCATGTAGGTGGAATCATACAATACAACCTTTTGTGATTGATTTCTTTCACTCAGCATAGTATTTTCAAGGCTCACCCATGTTGTAGTACCTTATTCCTTTTTATTGCAGAACAATATTCCACTGTTAGATGTACCACATTTCTTTCATCCATTCATCCGTTGGTGCACATTTGGGTTGCTTCCAGTTTTGGGCTATTATGAATCACGCTGAACATTCTGGCACAAGTTTTTGCATGGACATATTCTTTGATTTGTCTTAGCTATAAACCTGGGAGTGGACTTGCTGCATTGTATGGTAACTCTGTGTTTTACTTTTTGAGTAACTGTCAAAAGTATTTTCCACAGTGGCTCTACTGTTTTATAATCCCATCAGCAGTGTATTATGGTTCCAATTTCTTTGTAACTTTGCCAACACTTGTTTTTGATTATAGCTATCCTAGTGGATGTAAAGTGGCATCTCATGGTTTTGATTTACATTCCCCTGATGACTAATAATGTCAAGCATCTTTTCATGTGCTTATCAGTCATTTGGATATCTTTTTTAGAGAAATGTTTATTCAGATTCTTTGCCCATTTTCAATTAATTAACTAATTAATTAGAGAGAGTGCCCAAGTGTGAGGGTAGGGGTAGTGTAAGGGAGGGGCAGAGGGCGAGGAAGAGAATCTTTTCTTTTAAAGATTTATTTATTTGAGGTGGGGGGAGAGAGAGAGCATGGGAGCATGGAAGGAGGGGCGGGGGGGGGGAGAGAGAGAGAGAATCTCCAGCAGACTCTCAGCTGAGTGTAGAGGCCGTGCATGGTTTGATCCTGCTACCCCAAGATCATGACCTGAGCCAAAATAAAAATCAGAGGCTTAAATTACTAAGCCAACCAGGCGCCCCTCTTTGCCCATTTTTAAAATTGGGGTTTTTTTATTACTGAGTTGTAAGATTTCCTTATATATATTAGAGATGGGAGTCCCTTATCAGATATATGATTTGCAAATATTTTCTCCCATTCTGTGGGGTGCCTTCACTTTCTTGACAGTGCCCTTTGAAGTACAAAAGTTTTTAATTTTGGTGAAGTCCAATTTATTTTTTTTCTTTTGTTGTTTGTACTTTGTTGTCATATCTAAGAATCCAATGCTAAATCTGAGTCATGAAGACTTACCTATATATTTCCTTCCAATAGTTTTACATTTTTACCTCTTTCACATAGATCTTTGGTTCATTTTGAGTTAATTTTTGTATGGATACAAAATAAGGGTCCAATGTCATTCTTTCAGGTCTGGTGCAAGGGGCAGGAACAATGGTGCACCTCTCTTTGAGTGACACCCCCCCTTTAGGAGCTGAGCACTTGGTAGGGAGGGGCAGCATGCCAGGTCTCCAGGCTTGCCTCTGCATGAGCAGTCAGGGCCCCAGTATCCTCTCTCTCTCTCTTTTTTTAAATTAAGATTTTATTTATTTATTTGACACAGAGAGAGAGACAGTGACAGCGAGAGAGAGGGAACACAAAGCAGGGAGAGTGGGGGAGGGAGAAGCAGGCTTCCTGTGGAGCAGGGAGCCCGATGCAGGCTTGATGCAGGGCTCGATGTGGGGCTCCATCCCAAGACCCTGGGATCATGACCTGAGCCAAAGGCAGACACTTAATGACTGAGCCACCCAGGCGCCCCAAGGGCCCCAGTATTCTCAGTGGCACTGTGCCAAAGGTCGAGGCTCCATCCCACAAGTGGGGGCTGGGCCAAAGAAGGGAGCCCACTCCTCTCTGCTGTATTTGATGGGAATTTAACCTCAGCAACAAGAATGTGGGACATGATGATAAATGTTGATATCCTGCCCCTCCAAGGAAGAGCTGGAGGTGATGGGCGAGAAGTGCTGAGTTCCAGGGTGCACCAGTGTGGAATGGAGTTTCTCTCTTGCTGAGCTGGGTGGAAGCAGGGAAGGAGGGAGCGGTTCTTGGTTCAGATACCACAGACTCTCACTTTTCTTACTGAATTTCAGTGAATTTTCTTGAATAAATGTTTCTTCATTTGTTGTGTACCCTCAGGACCATTCCAGAGATTTAAATTAAAGAAAAATAACAGTTTTCACCAGTTTTGCTGTAGGATAGATGGAGAGCTCCTCACTGTCATGTAGATTCTTTTTTCATAACTTAAAGTCAGTGACTGTGGGCAGTGGAACACCAGAAAACTCAAATTTTGGTGCCCACATAATAACTCATTCTCTCTCTCTCTCTCTATATATATATGAAATATCAGTTATTAAAATGGCTCAGAGCTAAAAATGGATTGAGTCGATGGAAACTAAAGCAAGGAGTTCTGCACTGGAAGACATACCACTACCCATAAACTTTAGGAAATATCTACTATATGTAAGGTATACAAATACAAGATAAAAAGCTAAAACTCTATTTCGGAGATTAGGCGATTTTCATAAAAAGAGAATATATCAAGGCAGTCTATACTAAATGCCCAGGGAATAGGTACTCCAGTTTTTCATAGGCATGAAAAACTATTCAGGTTTGAGTGATCAGGTTCTGCGTAGAAAGCGTGGGCTGGGGTAGGTTTGGAGGAAAATGTAGGGTTCAGCTGGGTGGGTGGGCTGGAGGTAGGGCACATTCCAAGGCAAAAGTGCTGAAGGTATGAAGTGGTATTTGGTATGTTTGAGCAATAATGAGTAGACCTGCCTGCTCCCTGGAAAGTCTCTATGAAGAAATTAAGTGAGAAATGAAGTGGTGACCAGAAAAGCAGGGGAGAGAAGTGGGGCTTGTTTGTTGGACCAGGATTGTTGTACCTGTCTTGTGGGCTGCTGAGAGCAATGATTGCTTTTTAGAAAAGAATGACTTCGGCAAAGAGATTTTAGGAAAATGACTTTGCCTGTAGTGTGTAGTTGGAATGGTGTGTGTGTGTGTGTGCGTGTGTGTGTGTGTGTGTGTGCATGACCGCGCAGAGCCCCGAGGCAAGGAGACTAGTTATTAGACTGAAAGAAATGAATGTCTGGATTAAGTGAAGAAAGCGGGAATGGAAAGGAAGTGTTTGGGGGGGGTGGTAAGATATAATCAGGACCTCAATAATCAAGCCAATTGTTAAACATGGCAGTTTCCATCAAAAATAATACTAGAATGTAAGGTGACAGGCTAATTTAGCAGTTTGAGATATTATGTATATTTTATTGATGGGTTTCTCATGCAGTAACTATAGATAAACGGGTCTCTTTATTTTTGAATTCTCATATATTTTTCTTCCTCCTTCTTATTACTTCAAATTCCTTTTCTCCATAGTTTGCATTGATTTCAAATTAATCTCTTGTATGTGCAGGAGGAAACCAAGGGTTGCAACAACAATGCACGGACTGTTTATGGTTTCAAGGATGAGTTTCCTCCCTTGAAAACAGCTATCCGCGTAGAAATGGGAGGCACGTGGCCAACTCTTGCTTTTTAGCAGGTCGAACGTGACCTTCAAAACTCTTTAGGACACGCTAATCTCCTGCGGAGCTGCATCTCCCGTCAGACTCAGGCTGGCAGGGTCTCCCGCGGCCGCCTGGATGTGTGTGGCTCGGGGTTGTGAAGCTGTGGTTGACAAAACAATATAAAAACACGGACAAAAAACAACCACAAACCCCCATGCCTTACCACAGAGGGCTGATGAGTGAAGTCGCGGAAGGAAGGTTCTGCTCTTGTCCTTTTAAAATTCCAGTGCACCAAGCACACACGCGCTCGCACGCACGCACACACACACACACACATACACGCCCGGTCGGCTCTTCCCACTCCCTGCCACATTGCACCAGCGTCCCTCCCCAAGTCCTGATTCATGAACCGTGCCACCTTTGTCTCATTTGAAACTGTGCAGACTATTTTAATCCTCCCACCCCCATCCCAGATTTCCCCCCTCCCTTCATCCTCTGGAAAGCTCTGATGTAAGGCGCTCGCTAGGTGGGGGAGCGCTTCTCCCGATCCGCTCGGGTAGGCGAATCCCCAGAAGCCCCCTCTGCGGGACCTCCGTCTGCGGGGGCCGCTGTCCGGGACCCGCTGCGGGCGCGGGGGAAGCGCCTAGGTCCCTTTAAGGTGTCGCGCTCTCCTAAAGGGCGGGCAGGGAGCCCGGGAGCCGGCGCGGGTCCCGCAGCCCCGTGGAGAAGTCCCTCTGCCCTCCTCTCCTCCCGCTTGAGAGCCTCCGGGGGCAGGCCCCCCCCCCACCCTCGCCCCCCGCGCACCGACCCGCCATGCTGCCGTGAACCATGTCCTCCTCCTACGCCAAGAACGGGCCGGCGGACGGACCGCACTCCCCCACCTCTCAGGTACCGCCCCCTCCTCCCCCCGCCGCGGCGGCCCGAGGGTGCCCCGCCTTCCTGCCGGCAGCTCGGGGCCCCCNTATGTGGACACCGCTGAGGAGACTGGGGTGCGGGCTCTGGGAGACCCCGGGGAGCTGGTCCGGAGGCGGACTCTAGCCCGGGGTGGTTGCCCGGCTCCACGCTTCGGTCCTCACCGGCTTCTCTCTGGCCCCGTGTGTCGAGTCCAGGTGGCCCGAGGCACCACGACCCGGAGGAGCAGGTTGAAAAGATCCGATGGCAGCACCACTTCGACCAGCTTCATCCTCAGACAGGTAGGAGGCGGACTCGGGGAGGCGGCGGGGGTGGGGTGGG